>NC_059348.1:16875155-17175155 GCF_019703515.2 Myxocyprinus asiaticus | reverse complement strand
AATGTTCTAGTAAAAGATTACATCGTGATCAACTTGCATGGTAAGCTCACCTGATAGAGTGTTGGACTAGCCAAGCACGTTTGAAACGAAAGTGTCATAGAGGTGACTCAAAATGATGAGGTTGCTTCAGAAAATGTGCTTTTCATGTCACATTTGCATTTTAAAACACTATTGTTTCGGTTTAGGTGTTGATTAATGGTAAAGATGTCTGTTTTGTTCATCTCTCATTTATCTTTTAGGACACTACTGGTTAGGTTTAGGCCAAAATGTTTGGTAGGGGAGTTATGTTAAACTCGTTAAAACCTCAATCTAAAATTCACCTTAAAAACCTCGTCTGATTACCACATCATTTCACTTGCTTTTATCATTTTCATTGTTACACTACTCATAAGAGAAAGACTGAGGAATACTTAAGAGGTCCACAAAATGGATGAGGTAAAGGGGGTGGAATCAGGTACCGGGTCACTAAAGACCAGAGGTATGCAATAAAGTGTTAAGGTAGTATTTTTGATCAATTTAATGTATCTGAAGTGAAGCATCAATTTCTTTCAAGAACAAAAATGTCTTAGTGTTTCCAAACACGAAACCCCTAACACTTGTATTAAAATTTGGCACATAACTTGTCCCCGCTGTTTGTGCTACAGATGTAGATTATACCCCAAATTGTGCAGCTAGATGTTCCATTAATTTTGTAAGTGATCAGACAAGGGACTTTTTTTTGGGGGGGGGGGATTGCTTGGGGGGACGATAAATCCCATAGATTTACATTGAAGGACAGACCATAGCTATATCTCAAGACCAGAATGTCTTAGAAATGCAGCAACCTCTAGTTCTGCCCTGGCAACCACCTTCAGAACATTAGCATCAATGTGATGAATTTTGCACCACTAAAAATTTCATCAAAAACTGTAGAAATCTAGTTTAGATAATTAATGATGCTTAAAATTATCTATTCAAATCAGATATGTTTTCAAAAATAACTACATCATTTTTGGATGAATGTGTATAGAAGTGTCTGCAGGGAAAGTTACAAACTTTCTCACCTCTCTAACTGTCTCCATGGCTCGTCCCGAGTCGGAGGTCTGTAGCAAGCTCAGAATGGATCTCTTGATGTTGAGGGTCCACACCTGCTCAGCCTCCTGTGGACAGAGCGCTGTGACCTTTCCCCCCTCGAGCGAGAACCGCAGGGGGTTCTTCTCCAATGACTCTCTGAGAAATCAAAACACCAGATGGAACTTCGACCTCTCAGCAGCACACATCCCAACCATGATGATTTCAGACTGACTCTATGCAGCAGCAATAGTGTGTCAATAAAGCATTTAATTGAATGTTAAAGATAAAAGCCTTCATGTTGAGGTGTGACACCATTTGAAGTACTATGTATGTCAAGCATTTCAAAAGTTTATGTCAGTACTATGTTAAACCAAAAGTATTCATTCTGACGGATCACTGTGAACCTAAAATAAAACATGGCCACATAGTGTTTTATAATCATTGAAAGCAAACACATACAGAAACAGTGTTGTGAGAGGAGCATGAGCACATTATAAATGTACAGCATCAGCAGAAACTTTAAAAATACCTTATGTTCTTCAAGCGTAACACAGAATTGTCTCTTTTCGATGAGCTATGCTTTATCTGTATGTTCCTCAGCTACCAACAAATCAATAAAACATTGAATAAATTAAATATGGAAGAGATGAAACATGATATGAAAGGTACAGGAACATGAACGTGAACTTTTTTCTGAAATAGCATCACACAGTTCATATGTATACATGAGTTTTATAGGTGTCTATAATGCTTGTTAACACTGAAATCATGCAGCCTGGTCTCATGAAATTTACGTGAACATTGCAATATTTTTGTAAAACTGAAATTAAGTGCTTCATTACATGTTTGGGTGCAGTTTCCAAGTGAAATGTCCAGCGGGGGGCACCAAATCCGAGTGAAATGAGATTGTAATCAGACAAGGTTTTTAAGGTGAATTTTAGATAGAGGTTTTAATAAGTAAAACGGACCTCCCTAACCTAAAACTTTACCCTAAACCTATTCAATAGTGTCCGAAAAGATAAATGAGGGTGTAACAAATAAGACATCCTTACCTTTAACCAACACCTATAGTGTTTTAAAATGCAAATTCAAACTTGTGTGTCTTTAGCTTGATTTACACCACGGCCATTGAGCTCAATGTTCAATGCTCTTTCAATTGAGCTACCAAGCAAGCTAAAGATACAGGAATAAATGTGTATATGTAGGTGGGTCTGTAATACAAGCGTTAAAATGTTTCGTTTTTCAAATCATAGTAAAAGTGTTTTAATATCATAACATAGCAGCATGTTTTTATAAAATCAAAATCAGCAACTGTACTCGTGATTTGTGTGACAATGATTAAAGCAAACAGTTGTTGTAGCGCCTCTAGTGTTCATTTCACCTGGAAACTGCAGCAAAACGTAGAAAGTGGCACGCAAAAGTTAGTTTGCAAAAATGCATACAGAGTAACGTTCAGTCTATGAGTATCATGTATTACCATTACATTGTGAATACAGAAAGTATACACTACATTATTACTTATTAAAGCTTATCAAGTTATATATAAAGGATACAGAATAGAACAAACCTTTAATGTCATCTCTGGACATCCCGGTCGCACATCAATGTCAACAACACAGTCCATTGCTAATTGACTGCCTCCCGATGAAGGACCTTGCAGGGCACTGGCTATTGTTGTACTGTATCTATAGGTGTGTCTCTGGCCTTTCTGCACATCTGTATAAACATATGAATATATATGTATAGCATATCCACATACATATGTATTATTAAATAGAAAAAAATACACATCATATGTAACTTACTGTGGCATGTAGATTTGCAAAGTTGACCTTGGTGCAGACTGTGGCAGTCAGCTATATATATATATATATTTTTTTTTTTTTCAAAAAGTAAACAGAGTTAAAAAGTGATAAACAAATTGATGTGCTATTTATTGATCAGTTCATTTATTATGCAAAAGTACAATTTAAATTTATCTAAATTAATCAAATGAATTATACAATCTAATCAGAGTTCAGTATGTATACTCCAATAAGTCCTAACAGTCAAAAACAATGTATGATATTAAACACTTACCACATAAGATGACGACCAAAAGAATTAAACGGAGATCTCGGATCCATGTAAGACAGACTGGAGACATGGCCATAAGTAATTGAAATTAAATTAATGCCTTACACCAGCACTTCGTAGGAGAGACCATTACTGGGAAAGTATAGCCACAAAAGTAAATGGAGAGATGTTGAGCCAAGCCTTTGTAAAATCCACAGGACACTCAGACACCAATAAGAAGACAGCTGCCCACCAGGGGACCATCCAGCTAACAAAATCTTACAACATGCCAATGGACATCTTGAGCTGTATTCAAAATCAGCCTTTGTCTTCTCATCACATGGCCACAGATTTGGCAAATTCTGTTTTATGTGGGAATGGTGGGCAAGATCATTGGCACATTGCAATATTGTTTTGATTATAATTCTGGTTCATTTTTTAATTTACAGTATTGAGCTGGACAGGTCACTCAAACAAACAGAACAATGTTTTGATAGCACCATAGATCCACTGTGTTACAATTTCAGGGGAAATCAGCCTACAAATGGCTTACTTACAGTATAGTTGACTCTGCATATTAAGCTGGGATAAGAGAAAGAATTTTAATATTAAAAAAAAAAAATTGCTTTAGGAGGTTCAGGCTAAATTATTTGCAGAAAAATACCCTAACCAGAATGTTTGAACAATATCACTACAGTGCTACTCAGCAAGCACATCAATAAAATGTGCTTCAGTTATCTGAAAGGTTTCCTTAAATGAATGGTTCACCCAAAAATGAAAATTATCTTGTCATTTATTAACCCTCAGGCCATCCCATATGTGTATGACTTTCTTTCTTCTGCAGAACACAAACCAATATTTTTGAAGAATATTTCAGCTCTGTAGGTCCATACAATGCAAGTGAATGGTGGCCAGAAATGTGAAGCGGCATAAAAGTAACCAATATGACTCCAATGGTTTAATCCATACCTTCAGAAGAGATATAATAGGTGTGGGTGAGAAACAGATCAATAGTTAAGTCCTTTTTTACTATTAATCTCTACTTTCACTTTCTTCTTCTTTTTTATTTCTTTTTGGTGATTCCCATTATTTGTGCATATCACCACCTGCTGGTTGGGGCTAGTCGAAGGTGGAGTTTTATAGTAAAAAGGACTTCAATATTAATCTTTTTCTCACCCACATCTGTCATATCACTTCTGAAGACATTGATTTAACTGCTGGAGTCATATGGATTACATTTATGCTGCCTTTATGTGCTTTTTGGAGCTTCAAAGTTCTGGTCACGATTTATTGTTTTGTATGGACCTACAGAGCTGAAATATTCTTCTAAAAATCTTCAATTGTGTTCTGCAGAATAAAGAAAGTCATACACATCTGGGATGGCATGAGGGTGAGTCAATGATGAGAGAATTTAAGGCCTGTCTGCACCCTCGAATGCATTTCACTGGCACCATCTGCTGGGCTAGCTGTGCAGTTAGGCCTCTGGATCACATTTATTGTAATAATTTTAGATTCAACCTAAAAAACATACCTTATATTTTGAGAAAAAAAAAAAAGATTCTTAACCTGTATCTATGTCTTATTTTCCAGTAGAAATATCCAAATCTCTTAAAACAAGATAATGTGTAGGGGAGAATGGGTGTGTTGTGACGTGAGGTGAGTTGTAACACCATCAGTTTAACCAATTAAAAATTAGATACAGAGGTAGTATTACTATCACATGAGGAGACAGTAGAAGTTAGTCTCTGTGTAAAAGGATTTACATGAGAAAAACAAATTTGAGGTAAGCAAGCACGATTTCACACCTGGTTTATAATTTGCAGTCATGTTAATGGATGTTAAATAGCAGACATTTTAGGGATAAGTGTGAATAAGTACATTTCTAAACCACTATAGTTTGTAGCAGATAAATATGGAAGTACTATTTACAGACATTATGGCAAAATTACAACACCTCCACACACTCACAAAGTATTTGGGCAGCTCTAATGTTCACTGATACATTATTCCATTATTCTTTTCATTTCATCAGCAGCACTACCAAGTTTACCACTGCACCTTTCACTTCAGTGATGCTGGACACAAAGGGAGGAGGTCATCACACATGAATCACAGCAACTGTTTGGATTTTGAGGTTGCCCTCCTTTATGCAGTGTGTTTAGTCTCTCTGATAATCTTGCTGTTTGGCATGGTTTGTTCTTCTGTGTATTACTATGACATGCTATATACAACAGACTCCATCTGGTCTTTATAGGAGAGACTGAAGCCCTGTGTTGACCTTAGTCTATTCTGCTGGAGTTTATGGTGCATTCTGATGACACCAGTTACCTGTCATAATATGTCTTAATTACATAAGAGTAAGGGCTTTTTTCTTTTCTTTCCTTTTAAATAAATGAATACTGTTGTTCACACTTCACAGTAAACTCCATAAAGAGTGTGTGTTAAGATGGGGCATGTCGTAATCAACGCTAATTTGGGGCGTCCATTGAAAACAACAAGAAACAAAACAAAAATCGCATGCCATAAACTAAACACGGCTAGTATGTGCACCATGATGCCTGTTTTCTTGGCTTGTAGATGAGGTTCCTTTAAAACATATAAAGTACCAAGTTGAGGAAGGCGCATGCACCACCATCCTCATCTTCACAAAACTCTATCCGACATAATGAACCGATTATCGTTCATTTCAGTAGTTACGATCACATTGCCCACTACACGAAGGTCATAAATTCGGAGCAGACAGTACTGTGATTAGTTTTTTTTTTCACAGTTTCAGAGTGTCATTTGAGAAAAGCACTCTCTCTGGTCCACGCCCGTAGTCCGCGTCAATTCCCTACGTCATTCGCTGTGTTTCTCTTTGCATGCTGGCGATATTTCGATTTTCGAATCCTACTATGAGAAAAGATAAACTCACGAATATTACGGCACGCTGAAGTTGCTTTGTAACCTCCCTGGAGCGTCCTGTCACGGTTTCTTAATAAATATTCATAGCACAGGCCATGCTTTGTTAATCCAGAGCCCTTCTACCAAGGTGAGCCTACAAGGTTAGCAACAAAATGCAAATAACGCGGCACTCCCATAGACACTCTAAGGGCGGTACACTGGGAGACCAGAGGCCGTTTTTTTAATGGATGTCTATGGAGGAGACGCTTCAGTGTGCTGAATAAACTGCTTTTCTGAGGAAAGAACTCATCACTTAACGAATTGGACGCATGTAAGCTCATTTTCAACATGTTTTACAGTAAATAATCCTTTTAAAGTGAACTATGTGTAAAGTTTACAATGATAAAATTGCTGTTTTATAAGAGAAGACGTGGACAATTTTGCGACAGGTAGGTGTTAGTTTACGGCTCTCCCCATTCATTTATAAGGTATCCGCAAACGGTGACTAACTGTCGTAAAACGCTAGTTGACCGTTACGCTCCCTTTTATGGTAGAAACGTGTAATTTTGAAACATGTAAAGAATCTTTGGTTAATTTGCTAGGTGAGCACCGCCTATTTCCCAACGTCTGCCTATCAGCCGGTCAGTTAGGTCTGACGGCGCATGACGTAATTAATATTTATGAGCAAAGCCCTAGCCATAGTGAGTTTAGTAAATTCGTTACCGGGGGCGTGGTGTGGGCTTTACCGGCTCTAGCAGCAGACACAATGAAATGAGGGGCAATGTAGGATACCACGTTGGGGCTTGAAACGGAGACACGCTGGTAGTTTATTTTTTAACTTCTTTTTTGGACCTTTTATCTTTAGTTTTATTTATTTCGTTTGAATTGATCATAGATAGCGAGAGCAGAGGCCGCTCATCGAGCTGAACATCTTTGGAGAAGAACTGAACGGGCTCAGGAAACGAGGCACCCCATCATAACTTTTGCTTTGTCGTTAAACACAGTCGCGAAATAATGTCTGTCGCCTACTCGGATTATTTTGCCGCCGAGTGTTTGGTGTCGATATCCAGCGGTCCCGTCCTCCACAGACCCACCCCGGTGTCTGGTGCGGCTCAGGCCCCTGCTCGGGGCCTTCCTCCCGGGGAGCCGGACGGGTCGAGCGAGGACAGGGAGGTGCGGGAGACGCTCCAGTTAGAGGGGGCCAACATGATGACGGTGGCGGAGATCCTCACGGACCTGCACGGCAAGTTTCGTCCTATGTCGGCCTACTCCGAGAGCAGCAACTCGTCGTGCGGAGAAAGCGGTTACACCACGTTGTCTGACTCCACCACCCCGACGCCGACCATGACCCCCTCTGCCACCCCTGTCCCGGGACAGTACAATAACACCCCCCAGCAGGCTTGGGGAGGAGGGGGCGCACCCCGGTCGCCCACCAAGCGTCACCCCTGTACTTTTGACGGATGTGACAGGGTGTACGGAAAATCATCCCACCTGAAAGCGCACATCAGAACACACACAGGTGAGCTGAACCACATGGGACAGGATGAAGTCGGTAATGCGGCAGATATCATAGGGATTTATATCTAGACATATCTAACCCTCTGATATCCACACATATATAAGCAGTTTTCAATCAACTGCTTTCTTAGCTGTTAATAGTGTCTGGCGTTTGTTTGGTGAGTGTTGTCAGGGGCTCTTCTTGTCAGCACTCCCCAACGGCACTGAATATAGATATTGCAAGTGAATTTGTGGATGATAACGTAATTCATTATTCGTTAGTTAAACAAAAGAGGGGAAAACTCCCAACTGTGGCCTCCGAACAAAGAAAGTTATTGAACAAAGGAAGGAGCACGAGGAAGGACCGAGTATAGTAGTGTAGTGACGAACCTCATATTTGCATATGAACGGAGCCCGAGCACAGACAGCGCGCGCCCGCCGGTCACGCGCAGGTTCCCGTTTAAATGCACCTTCTGTTATTTGACTGAAGCGAAAAGAGCTCTTTAAGCCACGCACCTGGCCCCTCTCGTCATGAGCTATTCAGTTCACAGACTGTCTGTAAACACTTGGTTTTGTCCAAGAATTAAAGTGCAATGTGGGGGACAAGGTGATGCCTTTTAACCGAACACCAGTACAGGAGTTTGTACACTTAAGAAAATGGTAGTATATTAATGAGACACGTGTATAGTAGCTAGTACACTAATGCAACTGTAGTACGGTTGCTAGTATACTCGCAAGTCAGTACAGTGGGTACTAGTACACCAGAAAAAGCTACGGTGCTTCCCAAATCAAGTACTGCAATATCCTACGCCATTTTGTCCTGCAAGTATGTGTTCACACTGAAAGAAGTGTACTTCTTGTACCCGATGTTCTTCAACCGAAAGAATGTTGGACACTCAGCGGTCATGGCTTGCCCTAAGTAGCGGAAGGGGTGGAGTTACCTGGCCAATGCTGGCCTGACAAATCAATTGTAATTAAAGGGATAGTTCACCCAAAAAGGAAAATTCTCTCATCATTTACTTGCGTTCATGCCGTCCCAGATGTGTGTGACTTTCTTTCCTCTGCTAAACACAAACAAAGATTTTTAGAAGATGATATTAGCTCTGTAGGTCCATACAATGCAAGTGAATGGTGACCAAAAACTTTGAAGCTCCAAAAGGCATCATAAAAGTAATCCATACAACTCTAGTGGTTTAATCCATGTCTTCTGAAATAATCCAATCGATTTTAGTTGAGAACAGGCCAAAATATAACTCCTTTTTTACTATAAATCTTGACATCAGCAGTCTCCTTGGCAATCATTTTTTTAAGCTTGATTAAACTTCTTAGCGCCATCTAGCTTTCTGTGCATGTGTCAAGCACTAGGGATTGTAACCGAGCTTGAAATCATGATCGTGCCCAGAGACTGCAATGGCAAAATGTATAGTGAAAAGGAGTTATATTTTGGTCTGCTCTCACCCATAATCACTTGGATCGCTTCAGAAGACATGGATTTAAGAACTTGAGTTGTAAAAGACTCAGCCATGTAGTGGATGAATTTTCAAAGTGTAGTATCGTCCCAAATGGAACAATTATAATTTTCTTTTATTACACGGAAGCATTTGCCATTTTTCAGATGACGAAACTGACATTTCAAAAGCACTCGATGCGTTGCTGCTAGCTTTAGCGTGGTAGCCACTTATGGGGCTTTTCCACTGCACGGTACAGCTCAACTCGACTCTGCTCGCTTTTTGGAGGTTTTCCACTGTGGATAGTACCTGGTACCTGATACTTTTTTTAGTACCAACTCGGTCGAGGTTCCAAGCGAGCCGAGCCTATACTAAATGTGACGTCAAAACCCTGCAGATCACTGATTGGTCAGAGAGAAAGTTAGCAACAATGACAGCAATATCATTTGTTCACGCAACTTTTGAATTGTAAAAAGAAAAGTCTGTGTGCAAAACCACGCCGTGGTCAATAAACGAGTTGCAGACGTTCCTCTCGTTAGCGACGAACGAAACGACGTGAAACGAAAAAGTCTTTCAGGAAGTGTCTCAGCTGTTGACCGCACCAGACCTACCAACAGTGTAGGGAAAAGTTAAAAAAAAAAACTTAAAAGTGACTACAGAACCATCAAGGACCACAACAGCCGGAGTGGTTCAAGCAGAAGAAAGTGGAAGTGGTTTGACCAAATGGACACTATCTATGGCAATGGGAGGGAGAGTGCCCTGGACTTTTCTGGATGGTACGTTTTATTACGTTAACTCTATATTCTGCTTGAAAACTTCACTTTATTTAGTTGACCAGCTGCTGGAAAGCTTGCTTCTAAAACAACCAGGCCAATTTAACTGTCACACTTGTGTAAAATCACCATGCAACAACTGCTTTATACAGCACAATGAGCTAGTATCTAACAGCTAACGGTCGTGTTATTGTTTATGGTCAGTAATGTTTGTGTCGCGTTTAAGATGATGTCACAGCAGTAGAGGCGGCGCAACTATGACGATCAGCCTATAATCCCACCCACAATGAGGTGGCACTAAACTGCAGTGGAAAAGCAAGCTCAGAAAAGTAAAGCAAGCAGAGTAGAGTCAAGTCGAACCGTAGCGTGCAGTGGAAAAATGCCATTATATCTCCAATAATGTACATATTCACACCGTGTGGGATGATGGTAAATCATTCAACTTACATTTGTAAGCTGCTGTCTTCACTGAAGTTTTGCTAGTTGCCACATTCACCATATCATTTTATTAATTATTTTCGGTTGAAGAAGTACATCATCTGGGTACTCGTAGTACACTTCTATTTTGCATTTTCAGTGTAAACATACTACTAGCACTAATTACAATACAAAATGGGGTAGAGTCATGCAAAAGTGTGAGGTTTGAGATGCACATAATGCATGCACATGAACCTTCACTTCTGTCAGCTGAAAAACAGCGAATACTTCTGTATGATAAAAAATCATTAGTGTTCTATTTGGTGAGTGTAGTGTAAGTGCGTAGTGTGTCAATTGGGACAAACCTGTATTCAATTGGTAGTACACTGATGAAACACCGGTACATTAGCTAGTAGGGCTGTCAACTGGGCTGTGAAACTAAATGTAGATTTTTACCTTAAATATGAGCAAAATTAGAATTTTAAAGTCACCAGATTTTTAAATTGCCGTTATTTCTTTAGTCCACAAGAGGGCGCAACAAATACATACAAGCCAAACAGCACCATGTTGAATTATTGCAAAGAACATTCTTTCAAAAAAAGAAAGTGTATTTTAAACTAAAGTGCACAAAATAAAATAAAAAAGATTTAGCCAGTTCATGTTCTCAAATATTAAGTACAAAGTAAAATGAGGGGAAAAAGTCTTCAATAGGCAGTTCTATATTAACATAGTGTAGCACTGGTGCCACAGTACAAGTTAAATTACATTTTGGAATTTGAATATTTGTAGAATTTAAGAAAGAAGTAAAAAATAACTTTTTTTTTTTAACACGGCATCTAAAAAAGACAGCGCTCCTGCACAAGAATAAACTGGCTGAATAAACAACAAAACGTGGTGTAACAATCAAAGATGTTCATCTAGCATGTGTTTACATAGAAAAACAAATGGTAAACTGGATGGTTGCAAAAGCATTCGATTTGAACAGCCCCTTAGGTGGAGGTCTTTTTTGGTTGCGTCTTGCTCTCTTATCAGCGTTTCTCAGATTATGCAGTGGGGTTTAAAACACTGTCAGGAAAGGAGTCCTATTTGGAAATGTATGTCTTGAAATGCTCTAATTTTGTTTTGTTCTATTCCGTTGTGCTCCTTCTGATGCTCTTAGTTTGAGCCACTTCACCACAGAGTTCTGCCGAAAAGCACTGCTATCTGGGAATATTACTAACATGCAAACAACTGTAATTAATAAAAAACACTGTAGTGTTGCGTTATTACTAAGCTTGAGTCGGGGGTAGTGTACTGTGGCCATAGAGCTGTCTATTGAAGCGGTTTTCCCCCCTCGTTTGATTTTTTTACTTAACATTTGAGAATATGACCCAACTAAAACGTTATTTATTTATTTATTTATTTATTATTAGTTCAAAATAGAATGCTCTTTTTTTTTTTTTTTTTTTTTTTTTATTACAACCAGGAATGTTATTTGCAATAATTTAACACTTTGCTGCATGGTTTAAGTATTCAATATTCCCTCTTGTGTACTAAGAAAACAACATCAATTTAAAAATATACTGACTTCAAAATTTAAATTTAATTCAAATAGTGGTAATATTTAAGGCACACATTCAAAATTCAAATGCACCGTTTTAGCATTAGAGTGCGTTTTCATCTTAAATTCAACACGTTTTCGAAATTTACCTTGAAAGCCTTACTAGTAGCTAGTACACTAAGAAAATGCAAGTGCAGTTGCTAGTACAGTAATGAAACACTTGTAGCTAGTACACTTGGAATACAAGTGCACATCGAGGGAGCATAAAGGGTACAGTACAGTAGCAAGTGAGCAAAAATATGCTCAATGTTCATGTGTTGTTTTGGTGAGATCTGTTTGCAGTATACTTGCTGTTCACACATAAAAAAAAAACCGTTATGACAAAGAGTAAAGCAAGTAGTTGACAAGAAATTGTATGCTAATTGTCCATGTGTACTGTCTAGGCGAGAGGCCCTTTCCGTGCACCTGGCCCGACTGTGAAAAGAAGTTTGCCCGTTCTGACGAGTTGGCCCGGCACCTTCGTACCCACACCGGCGAGAAACGCTTCCTGTGCCCACTCTGCGACAAGCGCTTCATGCGCAGTGACCACCTCATCAAGCACGCCCGTCGGCACCCCAACTTCCACCCCTCCTTGATCAACCGGAAGGGCCCGGCTCAGGGATCTGCCTCAACCCCGCCAGCTGTTGCCTCAGAGTACGCCAGCACTGCCTTGTAGACACCCCCACTGCCTCAGCACCCATCTCCGGGACCTCATCATATCCTTGCCCTCTGCAATATGACCACCATCTCGGCTTGATTTGATCACCGTGCATGCTGGGATCCTTTTAAGCTCAGTCCTCACTTCCACAGGCCAAAAATGTAGAACTTCACCACGTCTTCCTCCGAACCCCTTCGCCCAACTAGAGATGACCAAAATGGGCAAAGGATACACAAAATGCTCGAGCACATTCCCCTACAAAGAGCCTGAGTCATGTGTTTTATATTATATATCGTGACTGATAAGTGATGCAGAATACAACATTGGCCTTAAATTGTGCCAGCTTTTGGTGGAATATATTGTAAGCTTTTCGTTTATGGTGATCTAGGCAGAAATATGTAAAATAACAGTAAAACAGAATTTTTTTTAATGCATCCTGACAAAATTACCGCCAGTGTTAGCACAATGTTTTCTAACAAACATTTTGTTGTTATCTTTCATCTAGTTATATCGCTTGTCAGCCATGTTTAAGAACTTCCAAAAGGATGCATCATGGTTTAAGGGAAAGTTTTCCTGTTTAACAGCATTTTTTTTTTTTTTTTTTTACAGTTGATTCATCTATCAAAAATTTAGCACAACCTTTTAGTCTTGTCTTTTTGAATAGCCAGAGTACGTCAGAATAGCAAACCCTCTCTGGTGCTGTTGTTTTGCTTGTCCATTCGTGCTGTATGATACAATAACCAGAATGAATTGTATAATTATTGCGAAGCATTTTTGTATTACTCACAATGTTGTCACATGCAGCGACATTGTGCGTTCTCAAAAGGTTTGGTACACATTCAGTTAAACCAATGAGGTTTAAAGGGATAGTTCACCAAAAAATGAAATTTCTCTCATCATTTACTCACCCTCATGCCATCCCAGATGTGTATAACTTTCTTTCTTCTGCTTAACGCAAATGAAGATTTTTAGAAGAATATTTCAGCTCTGTAGGTCCATACAATGCAAGTGAGTGGTGATCAGACTTTTGTAGCTCCAAAAACCAAATAAAGGAAACAGAAGTAATCCATAAAACTCCAGTGGTTAAATCCATCTCTTCAGAAGGGATATAATAGGTGTGGGTGAGAAACAGATCTAATTTAAGTCCTTTTGTCTTTACTCTAAATCTCCATTTTCACTTTTACATCTGAAAGTCACATGCCTGTTTAGTTTCACTTTCACTTCTGAAAGTTAAAGTGGAGTTTTAGAGTAAAATGGTTAATCGTAATAAGTAATTGTCATTTTTTTGCTTATTTCCTTGTGTTTTCTATTAGCATCAGCATGGCATCTGAAATATTTGGTTTTAATTATTATTAGACCATGTATCTATTATTATTGTTTTCCGCTTGGAGGAACTCGTTTGTTCATGTAATGTTGACATGTTTGTACATGTAGCAATGTCTAATAGTAATGTGGATACGTGTAGATAAATATCTATGCCTGCCGCTTCAATGGAAAAGATGTTATTATATGAACTACTAGAAGTAATACTTATACACCTTATATTAGGGGTGACAGTACTCGCTTGAATAGAATAGTTCTGCTTGTGTGCGAGTGTTTGTGTGTATGTATATTCATGCGGGAGAGGAGGGGAAGCTATCTCTCTCTTTTTCTCCAAACTGTCACGCCTGCGGAGTGAACCTCTTACAACTATCTCAGAGAACAAAAAATACATCAGGAAACTCAAAGCCTTAAAATCCTTTGATTGTTTTGCACCATTGTTTACTGTTTTATATTTTCTACAGGTGTGCCATCAGGCACGGATTCTCTCAACTAAAGAAATACACATGCAATATTGCACTTTTTCTTACTGGTATTGTCAATGAAATACAATTCATGCTAGTGTGATGGGTTACACTGTGGAGATGCTACTGCATAGTGCTTCTACAATACTGTGGAAGGGGACCTATCACAATAAATTGATACAATAGTCTAAGTATGCACCTTTGTCCGAGTGCTTCAACCAGTGTGAGAACAGACAAAAGCAAAGTGGACTTGGATTTTCGTGGACTTTTCAGTTTCGTCTGTAATGACCGGTTTAATGTTAGACTCTCACAGTTATTTCAGTTACGGATACAAAAGCTCTGCCTTGCAAATGTGTTGTTTATGTCATTTGTCTTGTGTCTTCCCTTTCTAAAATACAGATAGTTTTTTGTATTAGTTTATGATACATTTAGTCTGAAAATTGTTTTGTCTATGCTATTCATGCAATATCCATAGTGCTTTAGGTAGCTGCTGGCAGTTATCTGAAGTGCGATGATCAACTCTGCATTCTCAGCTACAATTACAGAACCAAACTAGTATCTAAAACTATGTATTCGTTCTGTAACAAATTAAATTATGTATTTGTTAAATGCTTTGTATGTTTGGGCATTATCTAAAAGGTTTTTCTTTTCAAAGGCCTTCTAAAGAGCTGTTTCCCTGTCGTCTCGAATCAGATGCGTGGTTTGAGTTGTCTGTGGATCTGTTGTACTGCATTTGGCTGATGCACTATGACATCAATGGTACACTGTGTTAGGCTGCAGTGGGCTTTGTATCTGATACTAAACAGTCTTTTGATTTTCAATTACAATGTCCTCTTTTAGCAGTCCGGATCCAACTGATATCCTCCCATTATACCAAACACCTTTGCAGCTAGTGCTCTGGACAGGCGATGCTATCACAAACCACTGGATCAAATCTGATTTGTTTGTATTTGTGTTTTGTGGTCTTTAAGTTCAATTATTAACTTTTCTATTGTTTGGTTTGTTGTACTGGAAAGTCATGTTTCTTATGCTTTGAATTACTGCTCTGTTTATGTACTATAGATGTCTATAAAGTATGCAGTCTTCTAGATAGAGTTTAGGATGGAGCCCAGATATCTGTTATAGCTTAGCAATCATATAGAGAAGAAAACTAGTATTCTATAGTTCCTCTGGGAGAAATGCTGCATCATTTGCTGTGTTTGAGGCATCGTGTCTCTGTATATCAAATTCAAGTGAACTGAGACGCGTGTGAGTGTTGTTGCTTTTACTCATGCCACTAGATCGAGAATTTAGAGGACCGACTGTATTTTAAGAACTGCTTTGTTGCTTGGCGTACAATCTAGACCTTGTCCATCCTTAAGTTTTCTCACACTAACCTGATTATGCACTGATTGGCATATTGTCTATGGTAATCACACTAAAAGGACGTCTGATGAGATCTGTTCTAGGTCTCAAGCTATCTATAGCCATGTCTTCTATCAGTAGGCCAGCGGGTTTTGTCAAGACAAAAGTTTCTGTGTATCCTCCTCAGGTGATAAAACTTGATGCTGAAGACCTCTGTCCTTCATGAGTAGGACGTAATGTTAAGCATTCTTTTCATTTGCTTTGTTTTGCATTATTCTGCAAATTTGTATTTATTACATGCTTTTGTTTCGGTGTGCTTTAAGATTATTATTATTTTATTTTTTTTTCAATACTTATGTTATGAGACTTGACTAATCATTTGATTTGATTAATTGATCATTGTTTGCTTCCAACAAAAACCCTCCAGTGCTTTTTAAATAATAAATAAACGGATGAAGAGTTGTTTGGTGTTTGGGTGTTTTTTGCTTATATTTGAAAACACTGAAATAATGGGGTGTCATTGTAATGTAGTTTTTTTTTAATTAGGTCATCTCATTTTCAGTAAGATTGTTTTACTAATATTCAACAGCACCTAGTCTAGTTGACAAGACATATTTAGCAATGTTCACAATGCTATAGCAATGCTACACTTGACTTAAAACCATTTAACCCTTAACTCTTGTGCACTGTTCGTTTGTGAGTCACACTTGTGATGTTCGGGGGTCAAAAGTGACCCGAACATGTGTAATATTTTCCTTTTTTTTGTGCTTTTTAAGTTGTGCATTTTTTGGGGGGGGGGGTTATGGTATTTAGACCTTATTTAGCACTAAATGACATCATTTTCATATAAAACAAGCTAATTTTATCTTATCTTTATTAAAAAAAAATCTTCATTTTAGTAAATTGAAAGTGTCAAAACATCACCATTTGTCATGCATTGGGGGCTCTAGTGATATCTGCTGGAATTTCACAAAAAAAAAAAAATTACATGAAATAACTGTGGCCAGTAGATGACTTCAGTGCTCCATGCATGTTCTAACAAACTTAACCCTTCGAGACATTTTTGTCTTTTTCATTTTTTCAATATGCCAATGGCATAAATTTTGCCAAAGGTGTGTATTTTGGGGGAAATTTTGATATTTCAACCTCAGTTCCTAAAATACATCTATAATACACTGTGTACACAAAATAGTTACACGCAGGACCTTCAGGACAAAAATGTCCCCATTGAAACGCATTAAAACTGCAATATTTGATCCCAGTGCCATTAAAGCATAAAATCATGAATTCTATGATATTATGCTTTCATTCCGGAGCCCTGGCTTCAAAATTTCTCATGTTTAGCCTATGGAGCAAATACATGCTTTTTTCCTATTTTCTGTTAGCTGTATTATAGAGCACTGCAGGCCAACTGAATAAATGATGCAGCTAAACTTGTGTGGGTGTGCTGGTATGGATGTCAGAGTGTGTTTTGTACGTGTGTGTGTGTAAAAACAACAGTGGCATTATGTAAACAAACTGGAATTTAAAGGGTTAAAATCCTGAAAATGAATGAATATTTGGTAGTTATCATAAGAACCGATGTTGGTTAAAAAATCTAAGTCAGATTTTCGGCAGTTTTTTGACGTGGACATTTTTGTCCTCTAATGTCCTGAGTGTTTTCTTTTTTAATCTGACACTGCATCAACAATGTTGTTGCTAATCATTGACATATCCCAGACTGTGATAATCTAAAAAAACCTCTGAGTAACCTTTTTTTTATTGAGTTGTAGTGTCAGATTTTTCAATGATCCTCCAATATGCTGCCAATGCTCCACAGACAAATTTGACCGTGTAACAAACAAAAGACAGAGTTGTTATTTTGTTACCTGTCATTTATTTCAAACATCAAAATTCTAGCCCTAAACTTTGTCACACAGGGGTCAGACTCAGACTTTGACCTGTGTGGTATGTTTGGTATATAGGCCAAATGTCCTCATGAGTAAAAATAAGTGTTTTCTGCACTGTGGATGTTTTATAGTCCTTCATTTATGTGTGGTTGTGTTCTGCATTGTCTGATATGGCGGGCCAAAAATGACCCGGAACAACACAAGTGTTGGTTTTTTTTTTTACGACCTCTTAGACTTATCAAATCAAGTCCAGATTTGTTTTGTGTGTATGTGTTCAGATAGCTAGTGGAGGAAAAGTCACCAAGTCTTGTACCACTCAGATAAAGGATAACATTTTTATTAAAGAAAAATAATCAACACGTCCAAATAGCGCACAAAGTTTAAAGGGATAGTTCACCCAAAAATGAAAATTCTCTCATCATTTACTCACCCTCATGTTATCCCAGATGTGTATGACTTTCTTTCATCAGCAGAACACACACACAAGATTTTTAGAAGAATATCTCAGCTCTGTAGGTCCTTACAATGCAAGTGAATGGTGACCAGAATTCTGAATCTCCAAAAATCACATAAGTCAGCATAAAAGTAATCCATAAGGCTCAGAGTATTTTCCTTTTAGGGTGAACTATCTCTTTAAGTGCATGGGTATTTCACCAAACATTATAAGGTACATAGTCGGGTCTTTAGAAACCTGGGACATACATCTATCACAAGTGGATCTACAAAATGCCTAGATTGTGTAAAATGTCCAAAAGCATTTTCAAGACGATTAGAAAATAATAGAATAGAAAATATTCTGATATGTTATATTTTTCATTTATTAAAGAGATGATGCAACAAATTAGGACAAATATAGGACAGGATTCATTACTTCCGCAATGAAATTTCATGAGACGCAACTGGCTGTCAAACATATATTGCGCTAAACATGACATATAAGCTACACATACTTTATGTATTTTCTTAGATACTTTTTTCCTCTACATAGGCGCACAACTTACATAATTTCAGTAGTAAACACAAATGACAATAGCCAAATTATATTCTGTTCATGTGTGACACTTGCTATATAGTTTACCGTCATGCAGCTTCTTTGTCAAATAGCAATTGCAAATGTAAATCAAGTCAATTACGGAAACATCAGTGCCACATTGTGAAACAAATAGCATGGTAATATGTATGTGTACATAAATATGAAATACTGATTCATCATTGTTGCACAGAAAATCGACATGATATAGTAGTCATTTGTATGACTATAGTACTCATTTGACTTACACAAAAACATATACAGTATATCCTGTGATAAATAATCATACAAATATGATTTATGGAAGTGAAAAAAAAGTGACACTATATACATATCTCATGTGTCTGAACCTTTACACTTTTGATTCTGGAAATTATGGAAAATATATATATATATTTTTTTCTTCAATTTTGGCATTTTGTTCGTATTCATTAGAAAAAGGTTGAGGAATACTAAGGAGGTGTGGTCACAACTCCAAAAAATGGATAAGGTACAGGGTGTGGAATGAGGTTCCGGGTCACTAAAGAGGTATTAGTTTAAGGGTAAACATTCACCTCATTTTAGTTGTGAGACTACAAACTGACTACCGCAGAACTATAACTGAACTGCACATATAAAGTGATTAAAATGGTGAACACCTTGAGAAATAGTGACCTTTTGAAAAAGGAATTAACATGGTCAATGTCACAAATTTGTTTAATTCTAAAAACTGTTTATTTCCAGGTGGAAATAAAAATAAAAAAAATCTAAATTTTCATACTTTCGAAGCCCCCGGTATACATTGATTTGAACCTAAAATCTTGATCCTCTGAAGTTTAGTGTGGTCAAGAAAGCATTGAACAAATTCATTCATTATTTCATATTAAATTTTCTTAAGACATTCGACTCATTCCTTATTGATTCTGCACTAAAAAATGTTTAAGCCTATATAAGCCTATTTTTAAGTTTGACTTCAATTTCATAACAAATTTCCATAAAATTGAATTAAAATTAAATAAAAGAATATTCTGGGTTCAATACAAGTTAAGCTCAGTTGATAGCATGTGTGGAATAATGTTGATTGCCACCAAAAATACGTTTGACTCGTCCCTCCTTTTCTTTAAAAAAGCAATAGTCGAGGTTACAGTGAGGTACTTACAATGAAAGTGAATGGGGACAATGTTTTGAGGGTTTAAAGGCAGAAATGTGAAGCTTATTATTTTATAAAAGCACTTATATAAATTCTTCTGTTAAAACTCGTGTGTTATTTATGTTGTAAAGTTGTTTAAATCGTTTTTTTTACGGTTGTTTCAGGGTTACTAAATTATGTCGTCATGGCAACGAAGTTGTAAAAATGGACATAACTTTACACAGAAAATGTTAGTAAGTGATTTTATCACACTAAACTCATATTAACACATATAGTTTACATCTTGTGGCTAAACTTTTGAAACAGTGAGTATTTTAATGTTTACCGATTGGCCCCCATTCACTTCCACTGTAAGTGCCTCAATGTAACCTCAATTGTTGCTTTTAACAATTTTAGTTGTTGCTTGAAATTAGTTTTTGTGGTAGTCAACATAATGCCACAAATACTGTCGATTAAGCTCAAGATGTATCCAACCCAGAACATTCCATTAATAAAACTTAAATGAACATTAATAAACGTTTTTTTTTTTTTTTACTATTATTTATTTAATTTTGCCAAAGATTGCTTATGAAAGCAATTTGTTATGAAGATTTGTTATGAAATTTAAATGCACAAATCTTAAAAATATTTAGTAGTAGATCTAGTTTAAAGTTAATCTTTTGGACCATTCTCAGAGACGGTTGTGGGGGTCTTATCACCATGACTGTGGTCTCCAGGGACATGATGGCTGTCCAAGTCAGTGGCCACAGTCTCATCATTCCAGATGGTGGAGGTCTCAGTGTCCATGAAATACCCCGGCTCCCCTGTGTAGTGTGTAGGAAAGAGGAGCAGAGGTTCTACAGAGAAAGCCCTCAAGTTTCTCTGATTAAAGTGATCCATTTATTCCTCCCCACCGACAGAGAAAATACCAAAGTACCTGATGTATGTTATAAGAAGTCCAATTCTTGAGAAATGAAAATGTCTCAATAAACGGCGTCTGAAGATGCATACTCCCCTACTAAATAGTGTACTAATAGAAGTCAAATGAGTAGTATGTCTGAATGCTGCAGTATCCATAAAACAGTAGGCGAAATACCAAATAACCAGCTACATCCGGCGAGATTCTGACGTGTGCATCCTCTGGACACTTTACTATCTCATAATGCCATGAAAGCTGAGGAGCATCAAATTCCAAACGTTGAATAAAATAAAAAAAGCTACGAATCGGGTATAACTGTAAGTACTAGATATACCAAGAAACTTGCTCCTTGTGGTTGAATTACTTGTTAAACACCGTTTATGTGATTGTGACTATGTCATATATTTAGGTTCCAAGACAATGCACACATTCACAGGAAGTATGTCCAGGAACCTATACCTAAAGAACATGCTTTAATATTTTTAATGGCCAAGGAGTGTGTTCTTCATCAACTGCAGTACATTACAGTATGCAAATTTGAATGCAGTTAATTGCTAAAAATAATGGGGAGCAATACTGCAGAGCTACCTAGCCAGAAGGTGTAAAAAGTAACTGTAAAAAAAAAAAAAGGAAATAACTTAAAACAAACTGTAAATTCAATCATACCCCAACTTGATTGGCAGGTCATTTCAGCATTATATTCATGATGCCAAACACCAAGTTTAAATGGCATAAATTTGTCCCATGTATGTCAATTGATAGTCAATGTTCTGCTTTATAGCTCCAATAAAAGCCTTTCTGTTGGCATTATGAGCAGAGCTAAAACAAAAAGAGGTTAATTAATTGGAACTGGTGTAGCCTAAACATCTACCAACACTTACTTGGGGTGCTTGTTAAACATAACAGGATGGAACTCATCCACCAGCAGCATCTTTCTGAGGGGCTGGGCTTCATGAAGCTTCTTTGCCCCCTGCAGTGAAAGGGCATAGCCCAGTGTCCAATAAGAGTAATCTGGGCTCACCAGATACTTCACTTCCTCCACCAGATGCTCTGGATGCTAAATTTGCAATCGTTTACAGCCCACATAACTAAAAAAAAAGGAAGAGTGACAAAGCAAAGGGAACAAAACAAGATAATCTTGTTTGCTTCACAAAATAATTGTGAGATTCAACAGTAAAACATAATATAAATAACTATAAGCTAGTTTTGGTTGCAGCAGCTTAATTTTTTGTTATACTGCATTGCTAATTTATATTGTACATATTTATTTTGCCCTGTGGAAGCATCAACCCCATATCTTATTTAACTGCATGTATATAACTGCTTTCAGTGCTTTAATTCTTGTTTTAAACAAATTTAGATTTTCAGTCCAAATTACCCCTAAACATGTTTTCATAAACACAACATATGTGGTATTTCCAGAAATATTACATTATGTTAATAATCAATGTTTAACATGCCACCTATGGACATGTTTTTGAATTGCAATTCAGTAAATTCCTCTTCCTGTCATTCCCATTTAAATTCCAATTCAACGTCCTGTCAGAGCCCCTCCCCCAGGTTCCCATCTAGAAGGTAACCTAAAGTCTCGCAAGTGTTGCATGCGATGTTCACACACTGTGCTTATTGTGTTTATTTGGACTCCTACAGAAACCCTATACCTGCCCCTAACCCTAACCTTAACCCTACCACTAAATCGAACCCTAAACCTAATCTTAATAACAGTGAATTAAACTAGCGAGACTTAAGTTACCTTCTAGACACAACCCTCCCCCAGGAAGAGCCTTCAAGGTTAACAAAACGTGACGTGGCAGTACACTGGTGAGGTGACCAGAGGACGTTCTCATTTCTGTGCCACTGACACATTTGGCTCACTGGAGGATTTGTAAGCAGGCCTGGCTCCACAGGGTGGGTCGGGTGGGCCCGGCCCACCCTGTCATGAGCTTGGCCCACTTTGGCAACCCCACCCACCACTCCAACTGTTTGGTCCACCTGAAGGGTCCTAGGCCCACCTTACGTCTTATAGCTGGAGCCAGGCCTGTTTGTAAGTCACTTTTCTTTGTAAAACTGCTTTGGAACAATATGTATTGTGAAAAGCGCTATCCAAATACTTTGCACTGATTTGAATAAATGAGGATCTGAATCCGAAGTTATCAACATAAAACCACGACTCACATTAAGTCCCATTCGAGACCTGATTGTTTTACATCCTCCATTATGGTGTTGAAGCAGCTGTTGTGTGAAGTGAAACCTCACATCATCCTCCAGGACAAGCACCTGATGTTGCTGAAGCTTCACCACCTGGGGGCAACACAACAGAAGTTTCGTAGTGAAATCATTTGCAATTCATATAAGTTTTAAATATACCATTTATAATAATATCATTGCATGTTATTTCATAAAAAGTATATTCTTGTTAATGGAGTGTGGAGCATCGGCTTTGCTGTGTACCTTTTTCCAGATGTTGTAATGACTGAGGAAGCAACCAATTCACGCTAGGTAAGTACAGGTTTAGAGTAAGGATCTTTGTAGCCAAGCAGCATCTCAATACCTAAAGCCCTTAGCTGAGAAGAGTTCAGCGCTCTAGAAGAGAGAAGAAATAGTCATATTTTACTGTTTTATATAAACAAACAGTATGATTGAACTATGAAATTGTGTGTAACTAATTAAAACGTTTTAGGAGCATTCAGTGATTTATAATATCATACTTGCCATCCACCGCATCGGTGAGGGTGATGTCTATGCCCAGCATTTCCAATGAGTGCAGCATCTCTGCGATCTACCCAACGCTTCAGATTAATCAGGTAAACCTGAAAGATGAAAGCCATAGTTCCATACTGAATTTATATAAGAAAGTAATTCACAAATTACTACAGTGAGCATTGCACAATACAAATGAAATCTGAGTGGTGCTTGCCAGTGGTTGCTAGGGTGCTCTGGGCTTACTGGTCAAAGTAAAAAGAGCCCACTCCCAAGTCTCTTTGATATTCTGACCCCTAACCATAAGTATGGGCAATAGAAATGGCGATGCTTTCCTTAGCAAGCACGACTAATAAAATGCAACTTTTTCCAATATTCCATATCAAGTATTTTCGTTATCAGTATCTGTACCTGACTGAATGTCATGGTGCCTTTGGGTTTGGAAGGAAAGATCCGATAATGTGAAGTCTCCATTTTGAAGTCAGCTGAGGAAGATATAAGAACTTGAACTGGTTATTTGTCTTATAACTGCAAGTTAACATCTGATCATACTGGTTATACTAATTAAAGGCATCAGTGCCTGTAACTGCATCTGCAGATACAGTATTAGTGAAATGATAAGATTAGAATATGTCAAATATCTCAAGCAGTCAAGAGGAGGTAATGATGTTAAGTCTGCACATTCAGATTTTACAACACTCATTATGTTCTAGCTAATCTGATGAAAGGAGACAGCAATATTAGGAAAACAAGTTTTAAAGGAATATTTCACCCAAAAAAGAAAATTCTCTCATCATTTACTCACCCTCATGCCACCCCAGATGTGTATGACTTTTTCTTTCCTGCAGAACACAATTGAAGATTTTTTGAAGAAAAATTCAGCTCTGTAGGTCCTCACAATGCAAATGAATGGCAACCAACATTTTGAAGCTCCAAAAAGGACATGAAACCTGCATAAAGTTAATCCATACAGGGTTCTCATGCATCCTGGAAAACCTGGAATTTTGCAATGCCGTTTTCCAGTCATGGAAAAGTCATGGAAAATAAGAAAAATACCTAAATGTTCTGGAAAATAAATATTTGTCCTGGAAAATATTTTAGTATAATGTAGAACTGTTTGACTGTCTTTCTAACAAGGTTTTTGTTATATTAACAGAAACATGGTAAAGATCGGGACTCGGAATAGGAGTCAAATGCACAAATTTGTCTGCCACCGACTGCGCATTGTGTAACAACATCAACGAATAACTGTGATGAACGATTCCCTGTTACATACTTTCTCTGCTCATCTGCTGTGATCTCTGCTTTGCTCCTATGAAATAGTTTAAGTATTGATATAATGCAAAATAAGAGTTTTTCGTTCCATAAAAATATGAGTTATACATTTTAGACAGCAAATGCAGTCGGACCACTGATTTAAAAAAAAGAAAAATAATTCACACCCTGAGTTAATGATTCGGCCTTCACACCTCGGGTTAATTTTCAATACTTCAACGATCTGAGTCTGCTTATACCGCATTTAACACATGTAGTATGCAGAAAACATGGATGGAATCACAGAATCTAGTCATAGAAATGGCATTAGCTATAAAATGCAGAATGTTATGGACATATTTAGACAAAAATGAATGTTTCAATGCACAATTAATCAAATAAAAATTGTGATTAGTCCTAGTGTGATAATTAAACTGTAAAAGTCTGTAATTTGATTGAATAAATATATAATCTGCAAGTGATGCATGCTTCATCATGATCACGCTCACTCTTGTGTGTGTGAGATGACAGAGCAGAACACGCTGAAGTGTGCAGCACATACAGACTATGTATTTATTTAATTTAATCAGCTTTACGGGGATTAATAATCACACTGGGCCATGTAGTGAACTGCTTATCTGGAGGTGAAAAACTACAGTCAAAAACATACAGAAATGTCAAAATAAAAGCTCTATTTAAATGGACGCATGTATTTTTGCTTAAATATTACACTTGTTGGGCACATAAAATGTCCTGAAAATGTCCTGGAAAATTGTGCCTCGAAAAAGAGTGGGAACCCTGCCATTGTGGTTAAATCAATGTCTTCAGAAGTGATCTAATTGGGTTTGGGTGAGAACAGACCAAAACATAATTCCTTTTTCACTATAAATCTTGACATTAGCGGTTTCCTTGGCAATCATGATTTCAAGCTCGATTACACTTTCTAGCGCCATCTAGAGCTGTGCATGCGTCATAGCCATAGATTTAGGTAGGGATGATAGGGACATGTCGGAAAAGTCCTGACCAAGATTTGAGCAGTTTTACCATACAGAAAATACTTTAGCTTTATACAATGTTTTTATTTTAATTTTGAAGAACTATCTTTAGTTATAGTCTTTAGTATAATTATTCATGTGTAAATTATTGTCCTACTTCTTTCGAAGTGGCGTATAAACAGTGTTGTCACGTGGCACCTGTTACTTTTCTCAGCACTCTTCAGGATGCACCAATCACAACTGTTTATAAGATAAAAAAAAAAAAATTGAGATTACACGGGCAGATTTTCATTTTTTTTTCATCCTATCCTTGAAATTCATGTGTAAATTCAGAGTTGGAGAGTGGGGGAAAATGCCAATGTTCCATTATCCCCATAATTTGTTTATCTGTGATGTCATTTTGCCCGTGTAAATTGTTAATTTACCCTACCCTTTGTTTAGATTTCCATTTGTTTAAAGCTGGATAATACATTTTACAGAATACCACTTTATATCCCTTGGACATCATTTTCTCAAGGTAAATCTTTTTGAAAAAGATAACATTTGATTTTGACCCAATAATCTTAGGTTTATCACATATCACAGTCACATTATCCAAGTTTATCACATATCACATTTTCAAGGCAGCGGTAGTTACCCATAATGCTCTTTGTTACATATGAACATCTGCACACAGAAGAAAAAAAAATTTGTAATTATATATATATATATATATATATATATATATATATATATATATATATATATATATATTCAAATGAATAGGCTACATGGCTTAAAATGGATACATCTAAACATAATTGAGTGCAAAACATACAAAATTTATATCAATGAATGTAGTAACAATGGGTTGGGTAATTTAGATTAAATTGGAATACAGTGGTGGTCTTGCAGAGAAGGCAAAGACCATGATATCATCCAGAGCCCAAAGATAGTAATGGTGGACAGGGTAAAAGGCCAAAGCTGCACTAGCACTGCAATGCAGGTCTGTCAGCATGGTAGAGTGAATCATTGGAACCGAGTGGCAACCAGTTTGCTTCGTTTCGAATGGAGACGTAATGTGGTGTTCGCTCATAATACCCCTGCAGAAAGTGAAGACTACTACCATTTACGAGATCAGAAGTAATTGAACAAAGTCATTCCACCATTTTAAAGAGGATCGTAAAACCAATGAACGATGGTCTACCCCGCCTCCTGGGAACCTGGGGAGAGATGAGGGTAGGGAGAGGGAAATGCGAGCAGGAGGGACACAGAGAGAGAGGAGAGAGAGAGAAAAACTTGCTCGCCGGTCCCTGGACACGCTGTCGCCTGGTCCTCAGCCACTCCTCCGCCCTCTGGCGGATGACAGCCTCTCGTCCCTGGGCGGACGGCAGTGAGTCCTCTGACCCCTGGCGGATGGTAACTGCTTCTCCGCTTCCTGGCAGATGACAGCGGTTCCTCCGACTCCCAGTGGCAGCAGTGGCGAGGACTAAAAGACAGTGCATCCCTCCTTCTTCCCGGGTTTCAGCACCAATATAACGGATAAAGGATGGGCAAGGTGGAGGTAGGAACCGGCAGAACAGTCAACGTAAACTTTAATGACAGAAATGAACTTAAAACAACATAAAACACATAGACCGCACGCACGCACACACGCACGCACACACGCACACAACAGCCGCGTTTGTCTCTCTCTCTTGAACTGGCATCTCCGGCTCCCCTTTATTTCTCTCTCTCCCGCTGATTAGGTGACCCAGCGCCGGCCGTGCACCCTCACGGCCCGGCCACGCCCTCCTCCTTGTCACACACATTAATTAATTCTAAAAGACTATTTTTAACTTGCTATTGCATTATTATTTATCAAGTATGCATTTTAAAGCTGAAGTATCTAACTTTTTTGATACTTGATAAACTGTCAACTTTAAGCCATTTGTAGGCCAAATTCACCAAAAATTGCAACATTGTGGCTCTGTGGAGCTGTCAAAAAAAATATTCTGCTTGTTTGAGCAGCCCATCTAGCTTGACACAGCAACGTTGGTTTGACTATCTGTTTTTACAACCAATGAAAGATGAGGGGCATTTTCTGGAATCTGTTTGAAAAAAGTTATTATTTTTGCAGTTCCATTTGGTGCAAATGGCGCAGACATTACACACTTCAGCTTTAAAAGAATTAGACCAAAACAGCTAGGACAGGCAGAACAATAACATGACAATATACACTGTGTTGTCTGTACCTGTTGGGTCATACCACACCAGAAGTTTGAATAGATTGTCCTTAGGTGCAACCAGCATAAGATTCTCAGCAATAAGATGATTCAGAACTTGTGTGTTTAACAGCAAGTTATCACTGTCTGCGAACTGGAGAAGAGATCATTCAAGCAAACTTTTAAGAATGTATCATTCAATCCAAATTAAATGTTACCTTACCTCACCCATGGGTGCAGCAAAACATCAAATGCCAAAACTCATTTAGATTTAGCATTCAGTAAAAAATTTGAATATTCAGCACAGATGTTTACCAAAATGGGCATGAAATATTCTAATAATTACTTATCGCACTCACATTAAACATCACAAAGCACTGATTTTTATCAGGGTTGTAATGTTATGTCCGCAACAGGATTTGAGGGTTGTTAAAGGGACCCCAACAATAGTAGTTATGCTGTTGAATCTAAGGATTGGATAAGATGATACACAGGTACTGTAAGTCAGCAAGAGCTCATACAGGGACCATGTGGTGGGGGATACCAGAAACTGACTTAAAATCAGAAAAGAGTCATAGAGAGGTAGTCTCATCAGGATGTTGTCTGCCCACTGTGCCCTGGCTGACGTGAATGCAGCCTGCCTCAGCTTCATCACGTTGGTAAACCGAGACTCAGGCCAGTGCTTGGGGCCCAATTCATCCTTATAAATGCTATAAAAAGACACAGACAAATATATTCTTGTATGGAAATTCTGCTTACAATAGATAATGTATACTCTTGTTTTAATAGTAGGAGACACATACTCAAAAAATGAACTTTTACGATCGTTAGTTTTACTCAATCCTTCCATGTTTATATTACTCAAAATATTCATGTCACCAAGGGAACTTAAATTAACTGAGTTGATTAAAAAAAATGTGTCTTGTCAGCTTTTACTTAATCCATTTGTGTTGGGACAACAGTGATTATTTATTTGTTAGATTAACGGAAACTGTGCAGATGATTTCTAGTTCCCAGCATGCTTTGCATGGGACTCAACAGGTAGAGTAAATGTTAAATGTTTATTAAAATGTTAAAATTTTCATCTTTGTGCAAGATGAAAATAAAGGGGGAGACTTGTTACTGTTTAAAGATTTGTTATGTTGTGATTTAGAAGAATTTCTGTGTAGTTTTACCATCTTCGTGAAGACTGGAGCTTGATTTTACGATGAGGATCAATACATTTTGAGTATTCTTTTTTTTGTAATTAACCATTTTTATTGATTCAAAGAAAATAACACAACAGAGAAAAACACAACATATACACACCGAATCAACATTTAACTTTTAACCCTCATTAATGTCCCTCCCCAAACACCAACCCCACCCTACCCCAAAGAACACCCCTGTGGTCACATAAAATAATATACACTCACACACAAACAATAAAAAAATAAATAAATAAATAAATAAAATATATAATAAACATGCATAATTAAACTAAACGTCTCTCTCCTCATCCCTTCCCCTAGAGTCCCCCAAAACCGCCAAATACCTACCCCACTTCCCTAGAGTCCCCCAGAACTGCCAAATACCTACCCCACTTCTTGAAAAACAACTCCTCCAGCTCCAGCCTTCCATCTGTCATCTTCTCAAAAGCCGCCACCCTCCCCATCTCCGCACACCACTCCGGTAATGGTTGTGCTCTGTCTGACATCCAACCCCTTAAAATAATTTGTCTGCCAATCATCACGCCAGTCAGAACCCAATTTTTATATATTTGTCCCCCAAATTTATAACTTCCCAATCGCCCAAAATACAAAAGTAAAATTTGAGTGCCCAGAATGTCACACAAATAATTCTGAACCTTTAACCAAAAATCCTGGATCTTAACACATCCCCAAAAAACATGGATTGTGTCTCCAATTTCTGACTGGCATCGCCAGCAGGTGGGTGTGTCTTTAAGACCAAGCCTATATAATCTAGAGGGGGTCCAATAAAATCTTTGTAAAATCTTAAACTGCATAAGGCGAACCTTTGCACCTCTAGATGCAGACATGACATTTTTCAGAATCTTAGTCCACACTCCATCCTCCAATACCAAGTTCAAATCTTTCTCCCATAATCTCTTAATAGAAGTTGAAGCTCCATCCCCCAGACTCTGAATTAACAGGGAGTAATAAATACACTGATGCCTCATGACCTTTTCCAAAAGCAGTAATCACCTCTCCCAAAGTATCTGCCATTTTAGGGGTGTGTGTGCTACTTCCAAAAACAGTACAGAGCATGTGGTGCAGCTGTAAATACCTATAAAACTGAGATCTGGGAATCCCAAAATGATGACCCAAATTCTCAAAAGATCTCAACACTCCACTCTCATACAGGTTGCCGAGTGTAGCAACCCCCCTCACAATCCACTCTGACCAACAGAAAGGGGACTGGTTGATACATCATTTTGGGTTAAGCCATATGCTCGAGGCAACATTTAAATAAATGTCAGAATTTAATACTCTGGCCACTCTTGTCCAAATCATGTGCAAATGTGAGATAACGGGGTGTGACGTAACATCTCCGGTAAATTTGATAGAAATGCTTTGCAATGGCGAAATAGGGGCAAGAACTTCCTGTTCAATAGAAAACCAGGGAGGGGCTCTTTCAGGTGGAAGCGACCAGTGAGCCAGATGCCTAAGACCGAACGCATAATAATAAAACAAAATCTGAGGTAGGCCTAGCCCACCTTTGTCAATCAGCCTATGTAACTTGTTGAAATGCAGTCTGGGACGTTTACCATTACAAATGAAGGACTTCGCTATGTTATCAAATTGCTTGAAATAAGAGAGGGGGACATTTACAGGGAGAGATTGTAGCAGGTAGTTGAATTTTGGAATACAGTTCATTTTAATAACTTTAACCTTCCCAATCATTGATAAATGTAATGAAGCCCATCTGTCCACATCGCTTGAAAATCTTTTAATTAAAGGGTCAAAATTAACTAACTAAATTAGACAAATTTGCTGGGAATAAAATACCCACATACTTAATGCCCTGTTTGGGCCACTGGAAGGCACCTGGTTGGAAGGCTGTTACCGGGCAGTACGCTGTCAGAGCCAAAGCTTCGGATTTAGACCAATTGACTTTATATCCTGAGAGCTTGGAAAAGGAATTAATAATTCTGTGGAGGCAAGGCATAGATCTAGTGGGGTCAGAGACAAATACTAAAATATAATCTGCGTAAAGCAGAAGCTTATGCGCCACACCTCCCGCAATCTCCCCTGGAAAATCATCCTCCTTTCTTATCGCGGCTGCTAATGGTTTCAGGGCAAGACAGAACAATAATGGGGAAAGAGGGCAACCCTGCCGAGTGCCCCAATCCAGAGTAAAATAATCTGAAATTAATCCATTTGTTTGTACCGCTGCTACAGGGTGTCTATAAAGTAACATAATCCATCCAATAAAAGTACTCCCGAACCCATTAATTTCCAAAATCGTAAAAAGATAATCCCATTCAGCCATATCAAACGCCATTTTGGCGTCAAGTGAGATGGCAGTGACTGGAGACTGATCATTTGCTACTGACCACATGATATTAATGAAACGCCTTATGTTATCAGAAGAGCTACGGCCCCGAATAAACCCCACCTGATCTATATGTATAAGAGATGTCATAACTTTACTTAATCGGTTAGCCAAAATTTTTACATCTAGCTGGATCAGGGAAATTGTACAGTAACTTTTACACTCGCTTGGATCCTTTTTTAAGAATCAGACTGATCCGGGCTTGTGTCATGGTTGGCGGAAGCTTTCCATTCTTTAATGATTCTGTATAAACTTCTAACAAAAGCAGAGCCAATTCTGTAGCATAAGATCTGAAAAATTCAGCGGCAAAACCATATGGCCCCGGAGCCTTGCCTGTAGGTAAGGCCTTAATTTCCTCGTCAAGCTCCTCCAAGGTTATCTCAGAATCAAGAGAGTCTTTTTGCTCAGTCGTCAATTTAGGAAGTTCTAATGGTTCCACAAAGTTTCTAATATCTTCATCAGTAGACGAAGATGTGGAACTATAAAGATCAAGATAGAATTCTTTAAAAGCATTATTAATATCAATGGCCGAGGTAAAAATTTCACCTCCAGCAGATTTCACTGAGGGAATGGTAGAAAAAGACTCTCTCTGTTTTATATATCTGAGGACCAGTAGGTCTCCATATAGACATTGATTTCAGTCTTTAACATTTGTTGGAAATCAGGATTTTGCAAAAGGGATACATTAAAGCGGCAACTATATGACCCCCCCCACCAATATATTCCTAAAACTGTTTAGCAAATCATTCCTTCAGTTCAACAGCAAGTGACTATGACGCAAACTGAAGGTTGATTTCAGCTGTTCAGCGATTTCTTTTTTTCTCAAATTACATTATTTCATCGCAAATCAAAATTTTATGTCCATGTATTTATTTATTTGGTTAGTAGCCATGTAATAAGCGGGAATATTTACAGTCAGCCAGTTGTTATCACAAAATAAACCCCTTTGGCTGACTGTACATTATCCCTTACTTAAAGGTGCAGTATGTAAGATTCAGAAACCATGTAAGATTCATGTGCATTAAAATACAAATATAGGCCTATGACAATATATTAATTAAAAATTAGTGGCATTTCAAACTATTTAAAATGTACTTATCTAATGATCTGTTAGCATTACTCAATGTAAGAATTAATGTTTACACTACTGCGTGTAGTGTGAATATTATATCATGTTCAGCTTTCATTCAAAATCCAATAATTAGTCATGGAAATGAAGTTCACAATTTGTTTAGACTAAAATGAGCACTTGTTGAAAACATAACATGACACAAAATCCAGTTACCAGATAGAGATGTGGTCCTTAGGATAATCCAGGGAAGACAATGTTCACCGTTCCGGACCAAAATTGCAATGACTACTTTGGGCTTGAGAAGAGATGACTCCTCCAGCACAGGTTCCAGGTCAATGAGTGTATGAATAAAGCTGAGCCATGTCTTTATCAGTAATGCTCTAAAGAAAAGCTTTACAGTGCATCTCGAGTCCATCTGTAACAGCAGATTCATGCTGCACTATAGGATACCAATGAGAGAGTGAAGACAAACTGTGTACTGAGTGGAAGGGTCCTAACCTACAGGTAAAATATGTACACTCATTTGAGTAAAATGACTGTTAAAGAATAAAATTAATAGGTTATAGCTAGATGCATGCATGCATGTATTTTATTTATTTAGGCGCATGACAGTAAAGAACATTTATTTAAAGGCTACATTAGCATATAAAAAATTTACATTTGACTCACATGTGGACACAATAAAGTTAACTGATGTTATTACATACCTCTCTGGAATACTTGATTCTGATTGGTCAATAGTGTCATCCAGCAGTCAGATATTGCTCTGTAACAACCGCACATCCGGGGATTTAGACATATCAGACTGCTCATCTGGGTTCTGCTTCTCGGATCACTGTGCGTTCTCTACAAGTAAGCTAATAAAATATTTTCAACTCAAATCAATGTTTCATGTGCATTTATTTATTTATTTGGCAAGTAGTGCTGTAATAGGCTGAATAATGAGGAGTCAGACGGTCATTCTCACAAAATAAACAACAACAGAACTGACGCAAACTGAAGGTTGATTTCAGCTGTTCAGCGATTTCTTTTTTTCTCAAATTACATTATTTCATCGCAAATCAAAATTTTATGTCCATGTATTTATTTATTTGGTTAGTAGCCATGTAATAAGCGGGAATATGTACAGTCAGCCAGTTGTTATCACAAAATAAACCCCTTTGGCTGACTGTACATTATCCCTTACTTAAAGGTGCAGTATGTAAGATTCAGAAACCCTTGCTATTAATGACACCTGTGGCCGTTAAGTGAACTGCAGCCAGCTACCTGTTGCTTGTGCTCATGCACACACTCCATAGGGACGCGAGCGAGCGAGCAATGGCCAAAACTGATGTAACGTACAAAGAGACTGAACGAGATCCACCGGCATCATGCTGACAGATGAGGTAGCATAATTAAAATTACACCGTTATGATTGTTTTACTACAAACTTTGATACCAAACTAAAACTACTTATCGCTAACATACACTATATTGCCAAAAGTATTCCCTCATCTGCCTTTAGACGCATATGAATTTAAGTGACATCCCATTCTTAATCCATAGGGTTTAATATGACGTCGGCCCACCCTTTGCAGCTATAACAGCTTCAACTCTTCTGGGAAGGCTTTCCACAAGGTTTAGGAGTGTGTTTATGGGAATTTTTGACCATTCTTCCAGAAGCGCATTTGTGAGGTCAGACACTGATGTTGGACGAGAAGGCCTGGCTCGCAGTCTTTGCTCTAATTCATCCCAAAGGTGCTCTATCGGGTTGAGGTCAGGACTCTGTTCAGGCCAGTCAAGTTCTTCCACACCAAACTCGCTCATTATGGACCTTGCTTTGTGCACTGGTGTGCAGTCATGTTGGAACAGCAAGGGGCCATCCCCAAACTGTTCCCACAAAGTTGGGAGCATGGAATTGTCCAAAATCTCTTGGTATACTGAAGCATTCAGAGTTCCTTTCACTGGAACTAAGGGGCCAAGCCCAGCTCCTGAAAAACAACCCCACACCATAATCCCCCCTCCACCAAACTTCACAGTTGGCACAATGCAGTCAGACAAGTACCGTTCTCCTGGCAACCGCCAAACCCAGACTCGTCCATCAGATTGCCAGATGGAGAAGCGTGATTCGTCACTCCAGAGAATGCGTCTCCACTGCTCTAGAGTCCAGTGGCAGCGTGCTTTACACAACTGCATCCGACGCTTTGCATTGCACTTGGTGATGTATGGCTTGGATGCAGCTGCTCAGCCATGGAAACCCATTCCATGAAGCTCTCTACGCACTGTTCTTGAGCTAATCTGAAGGCCACATGAACTTTGGAGGTCTGTAGCGATTGACGCTGCAGAAAGTTGGCGACCTCTGCGCACTATGCGCCTCAGCATCCGCTGACCCCCCTCTGTCATTTTACGTGGCCTACCACTTCGTGGCTGAGTTGCTGTCATTCCCAATCGCTTCCACTTTGTTATAATACCACTGACAGTTGACTGTGGAATATTTAGTAGCGAGGAAATTTCACGACTGGACTTGTTGCACAGGTGGCATCCTATCACAGTACCACGCTGGAATTCACTGAGCTCCTGAGAGCAGCCCATTCTTTCACAAATGTTTGTAGAAGCAGTCTGCATGCCTAGGTGCTTCATTTTATACACTTGTGGCCATGGAAGTGATTGGAACACCTGAATTCAATTATTTGGATGGGTGAGCAAATACTTTTGGCAATATAGTGTAGCATACTGATACACATATACAGCTATATACTACCGAAATATACCAGTTTACTGTTGAACTGCACTGTTATGTTGCACTATTGTATGTTTTGTGTGTCATATGTTGTACTACGATCAAGAAACCAGCATATTTGCTTAAATTTATCCTGTATATACCTGACTTTTAGTATAAAGAGAAGATCGTTTAAATTATTTGAAAGTTACGAAGCAAGGTAGCTTGCAATTCGTCAGCGTTAGCAGGCAAGATCAAGTTAGCTAAAATTACACAGATCAATTCTCATGGCACTATATTTCACATGCTTTGCAGTTATGTAAGCTTACCTGTCCAATAAGAAGAACAGCAATTCAGGGTCGGTTTTGATCCCCAAAACCGAACAAAGGTCCCTCCAGGAATCAAATGCCCTGCCGATGTTCACTCTAGTTTTCGTTCGACCACGATCCCATTCCCACTTAGCCAGACGGGATTCAGTAGAAGGCTCTCAGGAGCACACATAAACGTCACATCCTTTGAATTTTCCCGGCAAAACCGACCCGCTCCCTTCACATGAAAATCAGTCTACAGGCTTTAATAGGCCACCTAGGAAGTCCGGGAAGGGCTCATTTTTTAAGTGCGTTACAAGCCGTTCACACATCGACAAAAAAATGGTGAATTTTACATGAAAATTGTTACATACTGCACCTTTAACAAATACAACTTTTGAGTTTTAAAATGTATTAGTGTATGTTGAAATTAACATTAACTAAGGTTAATAAATGCTGTAAAAGTATTGTTCATTGTTAGTTCATGTTAACTAATGTTGTTAATGTTAATGTGACGAGGAGGAGGGCGTGGCCGGGCTGTGAGTGTGCATGGCTGGTTCTGAGCGGCCCAATCAGCGGGAGAGGGATAAGAGGAGGAGTCGGGAGTGCTAGGGAGAGAGAGAGAGACACACACGGAGCTGTGTGTGTGTGTCGTCATGTTATTATGTTCAAGTTCAGTGTTCTAAGTTGTAATTAAAGTCTTGTTGAGTGTTAATCTGGTTTCTGTTTCCTCCTTTACCGACTTGTCTGCCACAGTTAACTAATGATATTACACGGCTGTCTGGAATACTCAATTCTGATTGGTCAGTGGTGCCATCCAGCAGTCCAATATTGCTCTGTAACAACCGCACATCCACATATCAGACCACTCATCAGGGTACTGCAAGCCATCTACCCTGCTTCTCGGATCAATGTGCATTCTCTGTAAGTAAGCTAATCAAATAATTTCTACTCAAATCAATGTTTCATGTCCATGTATTTGTTTATTTGGCAAGTAGTGCTGTAATAGGCTGAATAATGAGGAGTCAGACGAATATTTTCACAAAATAAACACCAACAGAACTCTGACGCAAACCGAAGGTTGATTTCAGCTGTTCAGTGATTTTTCTTCTCAAATTACATAATTTCATCGCAAATCAATATTTTATGTCCATGTATTTATTTATTTGGTTAGTAGCTGTATAATAAGCGATATAATGTACAGTCAGCCTGCAAGTTCCTGATCACCCTGTCAGGGTTTATTTTACAATAACAACCGGCTGACTGTATTTTATCCCTTATACTTAACAAATGGAACTTTATTGTAAAGTGTTACCAGTTATATTATGTAAGCATATTATATGAAATGCTACTAGATTTTTTTTTCTCAGAAATCCTTGCCTGTTTTATTGTAATGTTAAGATTTTAGTTAAGAAAAAGTATTGTGTATTTTATCTTTTTCAATTTACACTTTTTTATTTACAACTTTGCATCAATCAACTCTGCATTAAAGGTCATCAGACTTGGATGAGTGGTTAAAAGAGTACTTATGAAGAGGCATGATTTCTGTAAGAAGAGAAGCGATAAGGGGGCCTGGGTAGCTCAGTGAGTAAAGATGCTGACTACCACCCCTGGAGTCGCAAGTTCGAATCCAGGGCATGCTGAGTGACTCCAGCCAGGTCTCATAAGCAACCAAATTGGCCCGGTTGCTAGAGAGGGTAGAGTCACATGGGGTAACCTGCTTGTGGTTGCTATAATGTGGTATTCGCTCTCGATGGGGCACATGGTGAGTTGTGCGTGGATGCGTCTGAGACCGTCAATCTGCTTATCTTATCACATGGCTTGTTGAGCGCGTTACCACGTAGACATTTTGCGTGTGGAGGCTTCACGCTATTCTCCGCGGTAACGCGCTCAACAAGCCACGTGATAAGACGCACGGATTGACAGTCTCAGACGCAGAGGCAACTGAGATTTGTCCTCCGCCACCTGGATTGAGGTGAGTCACTACGCCACCACGAGGATTAGAGTGGATTGGGAATAGGGTATTCCAAATTGGGGAGAAAAGAAGAGAAGCGATAAGAAGAGAACCTTCAGGGCCATTCTAAAAACTGTAGCAATTATTGTACAAAAGTTTGTGTTTTTCTAGAGGAAAATGACCTATGCTCATTTAGGGTTATTCATGTTTGATACAGTGCCTTAGGGCCGGCAGTGTAGCCAATTAGGAAATTTAACTAGCTAGTCCATGGCTAATAGACTATGACTAATTTGACAAAGTATGCTATCACAAGTACAAGCTACTGGGTTATTTGTCGAAAGCTAGCAAGAATCAAAACAAACCTGTTGTGTAGAATTTATATTATTGGTTTCTAATAACTTTTTTTTTTTATAATATTGCACAGTAACGTTGGAAGGACTTTTGATGATAAATGTAAATTAGTAAATTTAAAGTAAAAAAAAAAAAAGAAATGGGGGAAAAATGTTTTGCAACTAATTGATCACAAAGCGTTTCCAGTATAGTTAGTTTTGAGTAGGGATGTCCTGATACCATTTTTTATATATATTTTTTTTTTTATTTGAGAATGAGTACGAGTACCGATAATTCATTATTAGTACTCGCCGATACCAAATCCAATACCTTTTTTTTTTTCTGAACTCCATATCAACAGTTTATTTAAATTTTATCATCAAAATGGTGTTTAAATAAATGAATTCACTAAAACTTTAATCAAATAAAAAAATAACAATTAATTTTCAACATAATATTGTATTATTTTTTATCAAATTAAGTGCTTATATACAGAACCTCACAGCACAATCCAAAATACAACATTGGAGTTATATTTTGTTAAATAAAGTGCTGCATAACAGAGCATCACAGATGTTAGATATTGCTTAAGTATAATACAATTACTACTGATTTATTATTATTATTAGTAGTAGTAGTAGTAGTATTACAGTGAATATTACATAACTTTACAGTAGTGATATATTTCTCTCATACTTTTTCCTATAAATGTACCTTTTTTTTTCTCCCCAATTTGGAATGCCCAATTCCCAGTGCGCTCCAAGTCCTCGTGGTGGCGTAGTGACTCAATCCGGGTGGCAGAGGACGAATCTCAGTTGCCTCCGTGTCTGATATCGTCAATACATGCATCTTATCACATGGCTTGTTAAGGCGCTTTACCACGGAGACATAGCATGTGTGGAGGCTTCACGCTATTCTCTGTGGCATCCACGCACAACTCACCATGCGCCCCACCGAGAGCGAACCACATTATAGTGACCACGAAGAGGTTACCCCATGTGACTCTACCCTCCTTAGCAACTGGGCCAATTTGGTTGCTTAGGAGACCTGGCTGGAGTCACTCAGCACACCCTGGATTCGAACTTGCGACTCCAGAGGAGGTAGTCAGCGTCTTTACTCGCTGAGCTACCCAGGCCCCCCTTATAAATTTACCTTTAATTTTGACAGAGCTTTTATTTTGAAGTGTTTCTGTGTTGTTTTGACCAAGGAGCTCTGATGTTTGATGGCAGCTACCCAATCTGGAAAAGCCGGTCGCTTCATGACTCAAAGTGATTATTAAACCGCAAAAGGCTGCTATTTAATTATATAAGTATGTACTCTGTATGTGCCTTGCACTACAACGTGAATTTGCACTCTGTTTTCTGTGATCTGCTACAAACAGAGCATGCGATGCTCATGATGGTGTTTTCCCTGTATGAGCCAAGGAGGAGCTTTAAAAGGTATGAGCAGCCGGCGTCAGCACAACACTGTCTCCACACATTCACAAGCGCTCATTTGAATTACATGCAAACTGTATATTTATATCTTTTGTGGTTAAATAATCTCAATAGGACACAACGTGATTTTAATTTGTGCGCTGAATGTTTACGTTATGACATCCTTTAATTAGTCATCTCATTTAAATATCAATCTATCTATCTATCTATCAATCATCTATATGAGACATTAAAATTAAGAAGGAGATAAATGGAAGGTATTTAAAAACCCACAAGGTTTAAATATATTTATTTCTTATTGCTCTGTGAACAATGCATTGCACATGTTATTGATTGTACATGCCCTTCACTATAACTTGCAGATAAATAACAGTGTAAATTCAATGTTTTGTAATTTGTCCTGTCCTTTGTTGTCATCTTTACAATTCCATGGTCTGTAGTTTGCTCCACTTGCATCAATGCTTGATCCAGGAATGTTGAAGGATCCGGATAGTGGCTTTGCTATCACGGGTCATTAGGCGTGTAACCTGATCTAGGGTCAGTCCAGCTATGATTTCCCCATTGACTTCTAAAATCTCATCTCCAACACCCAGTAGCCCAGTGTAGATGTTCTCTGTGGGACTGTCTCCAACTCGTTCCACATATATACCTGTAAAATCGCATTCCAAATCTGTGATTTTGTTAAATACCTTTAATTACTTTGAATCATCTCAAACATCGTAGTTTTTCATAGAATTAAAGGTGGGAATAGTCACTAGAACCACATAAGTCTACCTGAGTCTGGTCTCCCTTTACCCCTGGAGATGACAAAGCCGAAGGGTCCATTGGCAGGTCTGATGAGCTCTATAAGTAAAGTTCCATCCGGAAAGGCCTGTATCAACCGCCCTAGTGGACCTGTCCCTTGAGAATCCTCCGCTACACTCTCTTCCTTCTGAAGTTCCCTGCAACAACAATATAAAAATCCAGTTAAGAATATATCACAACTATCCAAAACTTATCATTTTAAAGTAGAATTGTATCATCCAGACTGCAGAGCTCTTACTTACAGTATCTTTCTGTATAACTCCAAACGTGTTGAAAAATAAAGTGTGGCTTCAGTGCTAGGAATAGATAGCAACTTCATCACATGTATTGTTTTACACACCTGGGTCCCAAACTCAATGGCAATGGTAACTCTCCTAGTATAGTGGAGCATTCAAACTTCCTTTTTGGGGACTGTAGACTCTGTACTGAAGATGCTTTACGTAACTGTGTCAAAGGAGACACCTGGTGGCGGATGGCAACAACACAACATTAAAACACTTCCTTTTTTATATACAGTGGCCCGAAAAGTATTTGTACACTTTAACCACACTTAAAAATGCATAAATAATTTACATTAGACAGCAAAATATAAAACCATTTATTATTAAGAAAGATTGCATGAATCAGTATTTGAAGACAGACCAAAGCAGTGCATACACTTCACTAGCCATATGGCATTTACTGCTCAAATGAAACAACCTGGCAGCAGAATTCAGTGCCCATGAGCTGCCATTGTAACATATGAGACCTCTCTAGCAGCCAGTAAGAGGTGCTGGTTATATTAGACTTTTATTTTGAAGTTAGTTTTAGGTTCTTGTCTTGTCTCTGTTCCTGGTTTCCCTCTGATTGCTCCCCAGGTGTGTTTTGTTTACCTTGTTACCTCTTGTGTATTTAAAGCCTTTGTGTTCTCATTGTCATGGTCAATTCTCATCCTTTCTAGGCTGTAGTGGTTGTGCTCTTGTTTCTTGAATTCTCGTGTTTGTTTCTTGTAATTGTTTTGAGTTTCATTAAAACTGCACTTCGACTGTCAAACTGTCTCTCGTCTCTCCGCACAAGTTACAGGATCTAGCATCTGCTGTTGAGGAACTATACTGGGCAGGAATGCCTATTTTGCAATATTCAGAACGATTCTGTGTTTTAGCAAGCCTGTCAAACTCCCATTTAAAATCCATTTATAAGATAAGCTTACATTTGTATAACAATGTGAACTTGCCAGAGATGGGAGAACTCACATGGAGGGAATATGATAACATCACTCTGGAAAGTGTTTTCCTCTCATGTGAGGATGAACCCAGGGCTCCCTATTTAACATATGGGTCCTCCCAAGCAGCCAGTAAGAGCTGCAAGTTATGTTGGACTTTTATTTTCAAGTTAGATTTGGGTTCTTGTCTTGTCCCTGTTCCTGGATTCCCTCTGATTGTCATGGTTGGTTCTTGTCCTTTCTAGGCTGTAGTGGTGGTGTTCTTGTTTCATGAATTCTTGTGTTTTTTGTATTTCTTTTGAGCTTCATTAAAGCTGCACTTAGATCTGTTCTCTCGTCTCGTCTCACACGTTACAGCCATGAGCAAAGATGGCAAATTTCAAAGTGTGTACTTCTGGGGGGGAAACCTGTGCTAGCCGAGCAACTTGCATTGAAATGAATGAAAATGCTAACACATTTGCTTTCTCCAGGTATAATAGACTGAGTTGGTTAAAATAATTGCAAAACTTGCTGGGAAACATGAAGTTAGTTTTGAGAAAATGTCTTTTCAGGTGCTACTTGGTTTGATATTTTGTTGTCTTATGCAACAATATTCATACATTTAATGTGTGGCTGAAGAATCCAAATATTTTTGGGGCCATAGTGCATACACAACCATTATTAACATTCTGATTAACTTAGATTTTACTGGCACGCTCAAACCTTTGACATCACATGGATTTTATCCACGATAGTCAACGTGTTTCAATGATCTCAATTGGTCTAAAATTTCAAATGATGAATACACCCTAAAATCTCTAATTTAATCTCTAAAATTAAAATCCGCTGATTACATTTTTCTTTGGTGTTACTAAGTACTTTTATAAGTAGTAGATTTTGCATAATTTGTGTAGTATTTAGCACTTTTATTGGTAGTAGAATTAGCATTATTTGTATTATTCTATAACCTAATTATCTTCAACAAGTAGATTCAGTAAACTTGTTTCTTTGTTCAACTTGCCTCCCTAGACAGAAAGCAGCAGCTTCGTTTTTTTTTTTTTTCTTCTCTGTTTGGTTTGCCAAACTGTTCTAAATGTGTCATTACATAAGTCTGCAAATGTACAGTATTATGATCAGCTGTCTAATCACAATGTGTTTTGCAGTTTCATTAAACAAAGCCAGAGATACAGTCCAAACTATCTCTCAGGATATTGCAATGTTGGTGGTGCTTGGTGGATTAACTCTTTAACAAACTATTCTGAATCGAGGCTTACTGTGTGGAGTAACTGGAGAGAGGGGGTTCTCAGCAGAGGGGCCAGGCCTCTGTGTGTAGAGCTGGGGGAGGTAGAACTGTAGCGGGCTGTGGGGGAACACAGATGCTCCATGCTGTTGGAGCGGCTGCCCGTCACCAGCTTACCCACACTGTTCAGACCCATGGCTGAGAAAAAGCGGCGGAGAGATAACTTAGGCCTCCCTTCTCTCTCCCCTCCTCTCCTACACACAGGTAATGGGGAATAAGCCCACAATGAGAGCAATAAACAACAATATATAGGAAAATGCACAGTGAGACAATTATTATCACAAAATATATCCCAACAGGGTGAACAGGACCCCAACGTGAATGTGGGAATGTAAGCACATTATCCCACTTACCACAGCTACTTACCAAATAAGTAAATATGTGGACATGAAGTATTGATTTGAGTTCAAATTATTTGATTATGTGCGATGACAGAGACTAGAGAGTGATATGAGAGACATGAAACTAGCACAGCTATGTAGGAAATCAGTTGCCTGGGACAACAGTTATGCAATTTAGAGGTCAATATGCAAACATATTTGTCTACAGAATGACGTGATTGACCGATCAGAATCAATTCAAAAAATCACAAAGAACTGTGCAATAAATTATGTTTTTGCTGTAAAGATATGTGTTATCATAAAGGTAACTAGTTAACTTTAGGGGCACTTCACCTGGTGAATTTGACTTCAGTTTCTTTATGAACCTTTATGCATTTATGATGCAAATGTCAACATACACTACTGGTCAAAAGTTTTGAAACACTTGACTGAAATGTTTCTCATGATCTTAAAAATCTTTTGATCTGAAGGCGTATGCTTAAATGTTTGAAATTAGTTTTGTAGACAAAAAATATAATTGTGGCACCATAATAATTTAATTATAAAACTAAAATTTAATTTAAAAAAAATACAAAAAGGTTTTTGAAATTGATGAGGGGTGACTACTTTGAAGATGTTAAAATATAACACAGTTTTGATTTATTTTGGATTTTGTTTAGTCATATCATAATTCCCATAGTTCCATTTATGTTATTCCATAGTTTTGATGACTGTACTATTATTCTAAAATGTGAAAAAAAAAAATTATAATAACGAAAGTGTTTCAAAACTTTTGACCGGTAGTGTATATAAAACCATTGTATACAGTATATCCATTATAAAGATCAGCAAACTCAGTCTTAAGAAAGGAACTTATTTGTCTTACCTAGACCCAGCTACACTGTCATCCCAGTGCATTTCAGCCTTTTGGTGCTCTGCTCTCAGAAGTTCTGCCCTCAGGTCATCTGCCTTGGACAAGCCCATAGATCTCAGAACTGAGCGGCACTCAGAGGGAACAGGAGGTGCGCAAGAGCTTCTGGGATCCCTGCAGACACCCTCACTTGCCAAACGACCTAATGCACATGAGAGCAACAAACCACGAAGGGTCAGGATTTGAGTGAGCAAATCTTGTAGGTTTGAGAATCGCGAACCTGTTCTTGTTCAGGACAATGCTGCATTAGAGCCACCTTAGAGAATGCACGAATAGAGAATGCAAGTGTCTTGAGATGCATTTTTAACAGTTTAAGTTCTTTTTAACTTGACACGACATCTAAAATAAAATGTTCCTGTTACTGTTGTCACGACATTGCCATCAAAGATGTCTGTTTAGCACATGATTACAGGAAAACCAGCTAAGAATCAACAATCAATTTTTTTGTGTTTTATACATTGTTTACCAATAAAATTGATGAGTAACCTGTTTTTCATCTAAATCATTTGAAAACTTCATTACAGATAAACTTACAAGTGACTGGGTCTGCTGCAGGGTCCCATATTTTTAGAGCCTGGATGTCTGTTGTCAGCATAGATGAGGAATACCTGAGAGAGGATGGTCTGGTACAAAAAGTCAGTCCTGAGGTGACTGGAAGAACCCGGGGGGAGGCACTGAGAGTGACACTGTGGTGTTCTTCAGGCTGAATACTTTCGTGGTGAGAGCCTCCATCCAGCTTGTGGTCAAGGTGAATTAAGCGGTACTTAACTGAGGGCATTAGCTTAACCACCCGCTGCCCTGTCTGCCTGCTCTTGGAACCTGATTTCAGAGCCGATTTGATGGGAAGCTGGGGAGTAGGAGAGTCCCTGACATTGGTGGTGAGATCATTATTCTCAAGCACAGATGAGGTTTCTGTGGCAAAAGCGACACCTTGTGCTGGTGTCTTCATAACTTTAGAGCGAGTAGTTAGATCCTCCAGACTTGACCTGGTTTTGGAGTTTCTTCTCTGAGTCCAAAGATCCTGGCATCGGGCATAGGGGCCATGGCCTGTTTCACCTCTGCTCTCCCCTTTCCTGCTCCTCCTTCGCAATTTCCCAAAAGCTGACATACTTTCACCTGCACCACCCACACCTCCCCTTCCAACACTTTCAGCCAGGCTGTGGCCTCCAGTGAAAGTGATCCTTTCCATGAAGGTTGGGCTCATGGTTTGACTGGATTGGTCAGGGATGACCCATCGAGGGACTCTCTTCACCTGAGATTCTATGCTACTGTGTGTTGTTGTGGCAGGAGAATCTTTGGCCTGTGCAGGTCCCAGGATGCTCCCACAGGCCTCACACGTCCTGACAATTTCTTCATTTGGCACCATGGCAGCTAGACACTCTCCTTCTTTGGTCAATATGGCCACAGGGAAACCAACGTTTAACCAATTTATCGACGTCCCCCTGCTTTCTTTTGGGATGTTGAATGCAGGTTCTGCTTTTAGCTGCTGGGTGGAGTGGGATTTCTCCACCACCACTGGCCCACGTTCACGAACCCGCTCTAGGTACCGTCGCTCAGCCTCCTTTTCTGACTCATCTTCGAAACGTACTCGTGTAGGTGAGTGTCCATAACGTAAGCGCACCCCATGTTCATGGTTCCTGCCTCGGATGTCCAACTGCTGATGAGGGGAAGCCACCTCCTCCTGAGCCGTGACAAGAACAGCACCGTGCAGTATAGATGAAACACTGATTGGTAAGACCTCCCTACAAATTAAAGACTAGAACTATTAGAGAACACCTCTAATAGAGATCATTTCATGATCTCTATTACATCACTTTATGATGTTACATAATTATCATTCAACTCTAATAACAAAAACAAATGCAAAATTAATTCTTGATTTTAATTTTATCAAATTATCCTCTGTTTTTTTTTTTTTTATTCTTTTGATGTGCACATTAACATACTTATGTTCCCAGAAAATATGACAATTATTAATTATTAAAAATATGATGATTAATAAGAAAGCATTTCCAAAATATAGATGCAATACATGTGATTATGTAACACAAGAACAGACTCATGAATTAATGTTTTGAGATTGTTTTGTTTAAATATTTTTGTGTATTAAAGGACAGGGTTAATGAATTTAGAAGGGACACCAACATTTCACACATGTCTTTGAAAGGTTTGGGAAAAGGTGGTACAGGAACACAGATAATGCTGCGCAGCTGCCTTTCTACACTGATCTGAGAAGAATGAGGCATCTCTATATAATGCACAACAGTGTCTGCCCACTTTTTCAACTGTTGTGGTTCTATATGTATTTTTCCCATTCATTTTTTCCATAGGGATTTTATAAAATCCTTTATAAAAGAGTTCTAAACCATGAACCAAACAAACCAGCTCCGAGGTGAATCACAATATTACATACTTTGATTTGAAGCTAAAAAGTATATGAAAATTGGACAAAAAGACAAAAGTACAAGAATGTGTACTTACTGTCTTTCATTAGGGAATGAACCACAATCCCATAAAGCCTTGCGAATGACATCATCAAATTCAAAGTGATATATAAAACTATTGATTTAAAGTTGCTGACTAAAAGTATAGAAACAATACATTTTAAGAATATTGCAAATTATTTATAAATATATAAGTAGTTTGAAAGTGTAGGAAGACCGACTCGATTGCTTCATTCACATTAAACACGATCTTTGAAAAATGAAGTTCAAATAATGCAGATTGATGTCTTCAACAGCAGTATAAACCATTGTTTAAGAACCTTGGAGCTCATAGTAGATCTGTCTTCAAAAGTTAATAATTAAGCATTTATAATCAATTCCCCTATGGAAATATTTATGCAATATTTACTTCTGAAACCAAATTGTTGCACTCTATAGTTTGAGGATGTTAGTAAAAGTGTACTAGGACAACCTTTATTTGGAACAACACAAAGCCAATAAAAAGTGTTGAGGTCACTTACAGTTCCTCCCTTTGAGCAGGGCAGGTAGGGTTGTCACTTTTAGGGTTTTGAGAACGTGCTTTGAATCGAGCTCTCGCTAACAGACGCTTTGCTTGCTCATGACGTGGGCTGAGAGTTACTTCAGTGGTGGCAATCAGAGGTCTGTCCACAACAGAAAAGGGATATTACACTTTTCTGATTAATTTCTGAACATTTTATGAAAGATTGACGATATGTCAAATGTTTTGATGTGTCTTACAAGACATCCAAACTTCTAAAAGGCTCTCTGACTTTTTAATTTATATTTTCCATGCTCATACTTGTATGTATATAACATTGAACACTACTAAGATTATCAATATGATGATCTTGCACCATACTTGCCACAAATCACAAATCATTCAATCTACAGAACATCAGATTCATTTAAATCTGTTTTATGTAATCTCTATCATGGGCATGTAGTGTACATACTAAGTGGTGGTCTTAATCTTGAAATGGTGGGATACGTGTCTTTCACATGGATTTGTATTCTGTCTACCACAGAGGTCTACTACAGTTCAGTGATGTGTTTGGTTGAGCACAGTGTCTTTTACCTGTAGTTAAAAACAGGCTCCTTTGTGAAGATTGCTGAGTCCCAGTCATCTACTTCGTAGGGTGGTAAATCTGTGACAAAACACATATTGCTGTAGAATAACATCAAGCACATCCTGATAATGTACAGAGGTTTCAAAAATAAAAAGTCCTTCCACAGTGTTGAATGGTGAGCAGTAAGGCGAATATGATATGAGGTCAACAGCTTCTTGACGGGACCCAAGATCTCACCAAAGCAAGCTTTATGGTACCTGCAAATGAAAAGATAATTCAAACCCACTGAACCCTCATCCTGTAGCCCTCCGAGCCAACAGATTTCAGTCTGCTGTTACACAACACTCCTGAAAACTAAGCTGGCAGATTCCAGGCTCTCCCAACATCATACAGTATTAAAACACTGTTATCTCCACTGCTCCACTCTCTCCCAGCCCCTTCCCCCACATCTGTTATTATGGTGACAGGCAGGCACATCTGTTCTGAAAGATTATACTAACCTCCCTGCTGTGAGTTTTGGCTCAGTGACCAATACATGAGTCATGCTTGTTAAATCATAAATACAGTGAAAACTGGCACAAGGCAATTAACCATAAGCAATTATTGATTACTTTGTGTTAAGTAGCATTAAAAAATTTTTTGGTAATGATCAGAGATGTTTTTGTGTGTGGTGTGTAATAAAAGTTAGAATACTAGAAACATAAAACTAGATTTTTTTACCTATCAGTTTTGAGAAGTAATACTTACTTAATATAAGTAATAGAGATTTGTTTCATTGGCGATTAAGGGGACTGCCCATCAAGAGCTCTGACTTATTCCGAACACTAACATTTGGTAGGTAAAATGGTTTGTGAATGCTGTTTCGTGTAGATTTCAAGCAAAGAACTTACCTCTGTATGGCTTCTTTGGTGGTTGATACTGTCCCTCTGGATGCATAGAATTTGTGATATCAATGGCCTTGACTTGGTATTGGTGCCTCTTGCTAATCTCTACTTTCTCTGCAAGAGACAAAGTCCCTCCTCTGGAGCACACAGTCTCCCAGCTGTCTGCCTTCCATAGGCCACCGACTGGATCCGCCATGCCGGTTTCCTTCTTGAGACACCTACGAAAAGCACTTTCCAAGCTGTCAGACCTTTGCAGCTCCTTGTGAACCATTGCACCCACAGCCTTCACCTTTGGCTTCCATTTTGGATCCTTCTCAATTATAGGTGGTACATCCTTTGGAGTTGCCTGTGTGGAGGGACTCTCTGAATTTAGAAATAACGTCTCTGGTCGGGCCACTCTCCAAAAGCCCTTGGGAGGAGCCCAATGCCTGGGAGAAGACGTTGTTGACTTTGATGGTGGGGTGTCCCCTTGAGGCTCACCAGCACCACCTACTGCAATGTTTTCCAGACTAGACCCTTCACAAAGCCCACGGGACATCCCAGCTGCACCCTGAGATAGGGTGTCTTTCCCACTTTTGCTGCAAGTCTCCTTGTCTCCTTGCATCACAGAGTTGGTCAGGGCAGTGGACACCTGAAACTTGGGTTCCAACACTTTTTCATCACCAGTGCTTGACTTCCTGCTCTGCTCAGTGTTTTCTGTTTGACAAGGAAACAACACCTCATCATCTTGACTTTTCTTGCCTGACTGTTCTTTAGAAATCTTGTTCACTAGATCATCTCTCTCCTTCCCCTTGAGCTTTCTCTGGGACACTGCCTTAACTTTAGATTGCAGAGCAGAAACAGCTGAACCAGAGAGAGTTGTTGGGGATTCAGGGTAGCAGCAAGTAAAAGATGCTTTGGATTTCAATGCAGTGGATGGCTCACTTTGAGGGTCATCTGTTAGCTCAGTACCTTTCTCTGCCCCACTTCTTAGTGGGTGTATGCTAGAAAGATCTTGGCTTCCTTCTGTCTCCCCCTCCATTGACAATGAAGGGACACTTAAAAGTAAAAAAATGTCATAGACACAAATTTAAACTAGATAAAGGGGCAGCATTTGCTACGCTATATGGATTCCATGCCAATGGATTAAATACTCTTGAATCCATTTTACACACAGCATACTGCATACACATTTGCATTATATGAATACTTCCATAGTGTCACATCAATTCTGTCAGCAATCTAAAATTATAAATTTAATTATACTACAGGTTTGTGACAATATGACAATCTCCAATAGTTAATGACAAATGCACACAAAAATGAATAAAGTGAAATATTTCACTGTTTCTTCTTAGGCCTAAAGAACAATCTAAATAAAGATATAGTTAAGTAAACAGAAAACAGTTCATTTGCACTGATACTTTGTAAACTGAAAATGTATGTTAACATCTTACCTCTTTCAATGATGATCCATTTGAGTCACTGTTCACAGTTTCAGTGGTATAAAGTGCTCGAACAAAACATGTAGATTAATTCCTGCCTCTCCATGCTCAAACTTGTAAAGGCCCAAACCAAGAATAAATGTTCCCATTCCAAACCGCTGAAATTAGGAATTATTCACATTACGCTCCTCTTCTTTCTGGTATCACCAGCACATATCACTGTGCATCCACTAGTGGTTGATTTCATCTCCAACCTACGAGCGCTCGCTCAATATTCATGATTGGTCTGTTAATCCTCGCAGAAATCAGACGGATTAGACAAAAATGGAAAATAAATGCGTACTTTAATTCCTATGATGTCAACCGTAGCTTTTTATTGCATAAGTTGGTGCAATCCACACAAACAGTATTTAAAAAATGGGCTCAATATATAAAGGTTACATGTGATAGAACAGAAATTTTGAGAGACATACTGATTGCAATTGCACACAAAGATAATCCATGTGAGAACCTCCAGTGCTGTAAATATTGAAATTTTTCATGAAATAATATTTAGGATGATCTATCTTCTTTTTCGTTGTGTATGCAAGACTCACAGAGATACATATTTATTAAGACCTCTTATGCAACCACTTCCATCCCATGTGTACTACACAATATGCCATTTTTATTTTAGAATATCAGACTGTTTTGATGACTAAAATAGTTTGGCAGCATGAATGCAGTGTTCTGAGAACAATTTTAAACAATCTTTTTTAAGCACAGAACAATTTTTTATAGACATTTTGTTAAAGAAGAGCATGGGCTTCATATGATTTTAGCAGTTCTTAAAGGAAAAGCAGTGCTGGTTAATATACTATATAGCCTATTGATTACTATACCATCTATTTCAAACTCCTTGTTTATTTAATTAAAATATATATATATATATATTTTCTCCCCAATTTGGAATGCCCAATTCAAAATGTGCTCTAGGTCCTCATGGTGGCGTAGTGACTCACATGCCTCAATCTGGGTGGTGGAAGATGAATCTCAGTTGCCTCTGCATCTGAGACAGTTAATCCACACATCTTATCATGTGGCTTGTTGAACGTGTTACTGTGGAGACTTCATGATGTTCTCCATGGCATCCACACACAACTCCCCACACTCCCCACTGAGAGCAAGAACCACATTATAGTGACCACGTGGAGGTTACACCATGTGACTCTACCCTCTCTAGCAACTGGGCCAATTTGGTTGCTTTGGAGACCTGGCTGGAGTCACACAGCACACCCTGGATTTGAACTCATGACTCCAGGTATAGTAGTCAGTGTCTTTACTCACTGAGCTACCCAGGCCCCCCAAACTCCTTGTTTATTAACATGCTGCCTAGAACAGCACATAAAAGCTCACCTTCATTGTAGTTTCAGAATTATAGCAGAATTATGAAATTCTCTTTAATTAAACTTATTGAACAATAAAAAAAACTTCAGACAGATCACTTTCACTTTCCTCTTTCTTTCTTCTTTAATGTAATCAGTATTAAAGAATTGACCAATTTTTCTACTCTGGAATGATCCAAGTTCACTCTGAAATCTTAAATTGTTGCCTGGGACGAGTGCCGGCCCTACCTATTAAGCGACATAAGCGGCTGCGTTGGGACTCGCGGCCACCAGGGTGCCCCGTACCACTGGTTCAGCATAGCCAAATAATTATTTGCAATAAGTGGAAATAGCACTGGCCATACAGCCCGGCTTATACACGTCAATAGTCTGATGGAACCTGTCAAAACTATACAAATATAATAGAAGCTTTGAAGAAAAGACAGAGAGATAAATGTATGAATTTGACAAGCTGCAACCTAAGAACTAGTGTGGCAGCATTACTATGACAGTTGATTAGTAGTGCGGACGATCCGGGTTCAAGTTCGCCTTTTGCCAATTTCACAATTCTTCCCTTATCGATCCATGTAAGCGAAGATGGACTGTGACTGTATATCATCGGTAAGTCATTTATTTTAAATTAAAATGAACACAAAAGGTGTAAATAAAGTGTGTTAGGGGACTGTGATATCACTGAAAGTAAATGACGTGTTCTAGTCATGGCTGAGTTGTGCAGAGACAGGTTTGGTTTAGGTAGGGAGGGGGCACTGGACCAGCGGCTCGGCGTCTCATGGGCTGGTGGACAGCAAAGGTCATGATGACGACATGATTACCCGATCCCTGGAGCTGAAGGGACTGCTCTCTCTAAAGCTGCGCTCCGCATTTAAAGGTAGCAGTGACGAGCAGTCGCGATTTCTCCGAGTAGGCAAGGGAGGGAATGCATCCTCAAAAATTCAGGAGAGAAAAATAAACGATTGTACATAAATAAAACAAATATAACATTCCAAAATGTGAGCTCAAACAATGTGTATAGCAGTCATATTTCTAAAGTCACTCGCTCAAACAGCAACACCCAGTGGAAAAAGTGTTAGTGGGAGGCAGCGTCTCTCACGCCTCCCTTCAGCTCATTGCAATATCACTGAGTTCATAAAGCGTGTGGTAAATGTGAGGGGGGTAACTGCTGAATATAGATGAAAATTCACGTGAGGGGAGACATTGGCTCTGATTAGCGGTAATTCGTTCAATACGCTGTCAATCAATCAATGCGACAGTGCCCGCCTCTCATCTCTACAGATGGCTATGAATTGGACAAACTGATGGAAGTAGAGAAATTATCTGCACCGAAAACAACTAACTGACACAGACACCCGCACTTTTGGTCACATCCAAATCAAAATGAACTTAAAATTACTTGAAATCTGAAATGGTATGTGAGTGACACACTTTTTAGTGAGCATTCTCTCATAAAGGTACAGATCCGTGCCATCAAGAACCCTGTGTTTACCATGGAGTAGATGATGGATGATCCAAAAATAAGATGACTATAAAAAAATAATAGGTGAACAGATGAAATAAACACGAAATATGCTTGTTTCTGAATTCTTGTAAGTATTGTTTTTGAGGCAATGAAGAAAATAATAATTATAAAACAATGCATACACTTATGAGTCTTTGATTTAACTTGATTAAATAAATAGTGTTTATATCAACTTACAAAAATATGCTTATTTACAGTGTAAGTTAAATGTATTTCATATGCCTTCCCATACGGAAATCGGATATATGGCAATTAACATACAGTATATAATGTTCATTTTGTTTGGGCATATATGTACATAGCCTATACAAATTTGATGAAAATAAACTGATTTAAGGAAAATACAGTATATGTTACAAATAGAACAACAGCCATTTTTAGTATTTTGTTATTATGTTGTTGTATTTATAAGCAAAATATGTGACTTTTTATATTATATATTTTTATTTAGGCTTACTTTTTCATTTCATATGTTGTGATAAATCAGATTTCAAATTTGTGTGGGTTTAACCTGAAAGCTATGTAAATGTCAACTGGAACTGAAAGAGGAATTTATATTGGACAACAAGGCTGAGATGCACTCTGCTTCCTCGTTTCAAAAGTCCACCACACGCCACTGGTGAAGAGGTACCATTACATGTCACATCAGGTATGTTTCGCCCCGCTGCCAGCGATGCATTTAAGTTCTGTCACAATATTATACTACATACACTGAGTATGTTGTTAGATTACATGCTGTTTTATCATACACCAGCGTGCAAATAGCATGTGCTATTTACAAAGAGTGTAAATTGCACCTACCATACCTTAATTTGGTCATTTAATTCTTTCTTATTAATTGACACATCATTTTATTAAAGATATTTATTAAGTTTTGCATGTGATATGTGTGTTTGGTTTGTTTGAAAAATAATGTTCTTTCTTTTTTTTGACTTGTGAAGTAGATACACCTGTTCTGATAATCCACATCTGATAGTTTTACAATTTTAAGCTTTGCGCTTGTGAATAAATAGGCTTGTTTATTTGCACAATTATAAGCTTGCCTAGTTACTGATTTTGGGTTAGGACCCCATTTTGAAAATTTGATTAGGCCCCCCAAAATGCTCGGGCCAGCCCTGCTTGGGATCAAAATGAATTCAGACTCAAGGCCAGTCAATACCAAGTACGATGTGACCAAACAATAAAGTACATACTTGCAAACAAGTTTTCGCACAAACTATTTACATCGACGAGTTCGATGCCATAGTTTAGTCTTTACCTGAAAAGTGTTTGAATACCTGAATGAATTGTTCTGACATTGTTTTAATCAGAACAACAGCGAAAAACAAAATAGATCAATCTCCTCATCACAGTGCAAAAATGCAGATTCTATTAGGAATTCTATTTGAGTCCGAATAGATGTTGTTGCCAGGCAACAGTTTACGAGTCTGCATGCAGTGCGCTGCTTGACCAGAGGGGGCGCCCCGGGTCTGACCCGGTTCTTCTCTTCCTCGTTCAACTCGAGCGCTGCTGTTAGTTTTTTATGCGAGGAACTCCCGAGCTACTTCGGCAACCCGTTATAACGGTCGACATGGCGACCGAGGAAATAATCAAGCGTTTTCTTAAGAAAAGATGAAGATAGCCGATTCTCCACCAGAATGAGTGAGTGTTTGTATTTGTATTGTGTTTTTGCTTCAGTCCGTTGCAGAACGGTGCATTTCGCGTGTGCAGTATGTGTGTGTTTCTGGGTGTGGACCGCACACTGCTGGCTAACGGCTAGCCTGTTTAGCTTCGACTTGAACTGTTTATAATATTTTGTTTCGAGTGTGGAGACTTGATTTGTGATTATTATCACATAATTCATCTACGTGAGTAAATCTGATATTGGCGGCATATTCGATGGAAACTCGTTAGATTGCTGAAGTTAGCAGATGTAGCTTGTTAGCTTTAACCAGGCTGGCTAAACAGAATGCTGTGTTTACATGGGGCCTCTGCTTACAAGAATGGCTATTTACAGTTATCCACGTGACAGTGGCAAAGTATTTGCGTGACATATTTCCGCCACAGTGTTGTGAGAGTGCTGCGGGTAATAACCGTGTGTGTTGGTCAGGTTCGGTGGCCGCTGTGTTACATAATCGCAGGATCTCTTGTACAGATAGCCTGCAGTGTTGCACTTTTCGCCCTTTTCATCCGCATTTCACCTCACTGAATACTTAATAGCAACAAACATCTTGTGCAGTCAGTTTAGCTCTTTCTCGATGTACATAAGTTGTTTTTGAAACGAAAATTGGGTTGCTATCTTATTTAGCCCATTAGTAGTGCCAGTGGACACTATGTTAGCTTGATAGCTAATGCACTGTCGAGAACAAAACATTAAACAATAGTTAAGCAGTTTTGCTCGCTTATGGCGGGCAACTGAGATGGCTTTCCATACGCTACTGCGAATGATATGCATATAAGTTAATGTGATACGTATAAGTAAATTGCTTAACCTATAGAGTTTATTGACAGACGAGTTAGCATATACTGCTGTTCTCAGAGCCATAGTATTTTCCGTATACGATTATTTGTTGTGATGAATTAAGTTAATGACAGTCTTTTGTGTTTTAAATCTCATGTTCCTAACTCAATAGGGTTATAAGAATGTAATATTATAGTTTTATATATATATATATATATATTGTCCTTTTGCTGGCTTTTTTGCTCGTTTTGGTAGTAACTAGTCATAGACCGATATATCGACCAGGCCAATTAATTAGCTGATATTTGGCCATTTTCGATTATCTGCGTTGGCCTATTAAAAGAAGTGTTAACTTTCCTTTGTGTCAGTTCTAAAATCTACCAATAGATTTATCATAGGATAGTCAACACTTTCTGTTTACAAGTTTTTTACTTTTCAAGTTTATGCAGTATTTGAGTATGTTTTGCATAAAATGTTTTTTTTCTCTCTCTTATTTTTCTTCCCAATATGGAATGCCCAATTCCCAGTGCGCTCTACATCCTGGTGGTGGCATAGTGACTCGCCTCAATCCGGGTAGTGGAGGATGAACCTCAGTTGCCTCTGCATCTGAGACAGTCAATCCGTGCATCTTATCACGTGGCTTGTTGAGCACGTTATCGCGGAGACATAGCGTGTATGGAGGCTTCACGCTATTCTTCGCGGCATCCACGCACAACTCACCACGCGCCCCACCGAGTGCAAACCACTTTATAGCGACCATGAGGAGGTAACCCCATGTGACTCTACCCTCCCTAGCAACCGGGCCAATTTGGTTGCTTAGGAGACCTGGCTGGAGTCACTTAGCACGCCCTGGATTCGAACTCGCGACTACAGGGGTGGTAGTCAGCGTCAGTACTCGCTGAGCTATCCAGGCCCCATAAAATAAGGGTGTGTTCACACTTGGCAGGTTTGGTTCGATTAAAACGATCTCTGGTGTGATTGCTCTGTTAGTGCAGTTTATTTGAGCAAGTGTGAATGCTGCCATCCGAACCTTGGTGCGCACCAAATAAGCGGACCGAGACCGCCTGAATAGTGGGTCTCGGTCTGCTTCCAAACGAACTCTGGTGCGGTTTGATTGATATATGAACGCAGCATGGACCAAAGACGTCTAAACAGACCAATAACAGAAGTAATTTGCCTAATACTGACCTCAAGCATACCTGGTTCTTCTCATCATAAGAGCTATGGTGCCCATTATAGTTCGGTACAGGCATCGGAACCTCGGTCAGCAGTCCTTACAGCATATCTTCGTTTGTGTGTGCACTGGAGGAATTCCTGGCGCTGTTTTGACTCCTTTACACATTTTATTAGCTCTTTGTTTGTTCTCAGCTGGTAAAAATACTACCATATATAAATATAACGAGTGCATTTCGCCCAGCAGCCTACATTGTTTTGGATGTTCGACAAGTTGCTTTGCAAAATTTACATCTTAAAAGTTGTCCAATCAGGTTGTGAATTTTTCCTGATGCCTTTTTGTTTTGTATCTTTAGGTTCGGTGTTAAAAATGCCAGTTTGAACACTAAGCGAACCAGGACTAAATGTATCATTTTCTTTTTTGGTCTGGACCAAGAGGACCAATAGAACCGAACTACAAGTGTGAACACACCCTAAGTGTTTTGAAAAGTGTACATCTGATTTGCGGTTGTTAAATTGTATTATGTTAATTGCCATTTATATTGGCCATCCTTGGTCATTGAAAAACCCGTATTGGTCGACCACTTCTAGTAAAAACTGCCTGATGTTTGTCCTCATTGTGTGTAGGGCTGGGAATCCTGAGGAATTTAATGATTCCGGTTCCGATTCCTCTTTAACGATTCCAGTTCCAGTGACGATTCCAGAAATTCTTTTAGTACCTTTTTTTTTTTTTAAAGAATTATTTGGAATTGAGAAATGCAATTGTATTTATTCCCTCTGCTGTGTGTTACCCACTGAGATCATTTCAGATTTGTACAGAGCAGATACAACAAATCAGAAATATATTTAATACAGTTCTTTTTAAAAGGTGTGTTTGCAGACTTAAGAGACATAAATACAATCCAATAATAGATCCTTTCTCTATTTTAAAAAAGCTAATCTAAACCAACATGAAATGTGATGGCATATTTCATTAATGCATTTATTCTTTTATAAAATTCCACATATTACAACAAAACTTGTGTATCTTTAATTATACATTGTCATATGAACAACCAGTCAGTAACTACACTGCTTGATTTAACAGAGATGCAGGTCATCATTAAATAAACAGTAACAGTTCCAAAGACAGTTTAGACTGTGTTGTTTGTAGCCTAATGTTGTACTTCAGGCTTGTGAGATTTCAACAGTTCTTGTTTAATTTCGAATTGGACATTCATAACTTGCACATCAGTATAAGATTACTTGTATACTGGACTATAAATGGAAGCACTGTATGTTTCACGTTGTAGATTTACACTTTTATTTTGACATTCTGAACTCACCAGGAAGTCCTGTATGTGTCTGTTTGTAGGCAAGTTCACAGTAGTTTAATTCTCTTATTCAAATTCTGGTAAAATGCTCCTCTGGTGCCGTTCTAAAAGCATATTATAAGTGAACCAAACTATTGAGTATCTACATCTGAGATGCTGTGCTTGAGTAGTGCTCAAATATTGTGCACCGCGTGAAGGCTAAAAATAGCTGCGAGTGCATCACCAGCCTGTGCGTGAGTTTATGTCAACAGAGCAGCACCATTCACTAACGTGCTGGCGCTGCGCATACTATATATTTACTTATTAAACACATCCTTTTGTGATTCACAGAGCTATCGCATGTCTTCAAGTGGCTTTGAATGAAATGCACGAGTCATATGAACTGTTTAATGGTGTTTTTATGGTTCTTTTATGTCATTTTTGGAGCTTGACAGGAACGAACATGACTAACACACAGTATGGGATTTGGATCGGGCTCATCAGACCGATACCTGATCCGTCTAAAAGCGTCAGTATTGGAGCCGATACGATCCAGGTATTGGATCGGTGCATCCCTAACTGGAAGCGTGTATGTTTCGTGCTGTAGATTCAAAAGAGCCGGCTCGTTAGATCAGGAATCAAATACACTGGTAGAACTGTGTGTTTTACGCTGTAGAGTCAATAGAGGGCAGTGCTGCTGAAGAGATGCGCTTCTGGAAACACGGTCAGAGTATTTGAGGATGGCGTTCCCGCCACATCAGCAGAAAATTGCATGCTAGAGAACCGTTGACGGAACCAAAAGTGACGAAGATCATACGACTCCGGTATTTCTTAAAGAATGGAACCGGTTCGCGGTTCACAACCCTAATTGTGGGTGATCTAAAATAAGACCATTTTACATACAGACAACTGTATTTTTACTGCATATTTGTATATTAATAATTTATACCACCTGAATGCAGCATTTCAGTATCTAGTATATATGGGACGTTATGGTAATCTCACAATTACTTCGCCATATATTTATAATAAGATGTACTGATATAATAACGCTTTTATGACAAAGTATGACACACAATTGTTTATTTCTTTGAAAGATGATTGAGAAAAATGCACCTAATAATTTTTCCTCAAAATAAAGTTCTTTAATACACAATATAAGTGCTCAAAGTTTAAATAATTAGTGTTTCTCATTTACCTTTATTAGAAAACATCACAAACAAATAAGACTTCAAAAATAGTGGGATACATTCAGGCTGATCAGGTGCCGAACACAGAACCTGTCCTGAAAAGTATGTGAACGTGTATATTTAATTTAATTTGTTTGTCATACTTATTATAATCACTTTTTTAAAAATATAAAAACTCTATTTTTTTTTTTCATGAAATATATATAACATTGATATGAGCTGTCAATGTTTGAAATAATGTACAAATTACAAGTTATAACATTGAGTTTACATTAATTTGTATAACAAGCATTAAAATGGTACTGTCATTTTAAAGCCTGATTTATACTATGGAAGAAGCTGATTTTCTTTTTTCTTCTCCTGGCGAACTGAAGCGCCCTAGGCGAATGAAGCCACCGTTTATACTACTCACTACTTCGTTTTAAAATGAGTTAGTTGAGGGTGTTGTCACAGTGTTTAACGTACTGTTCCAGCCACACGATATACAGTGCATCCGGAAAGTATTCACAGTGCTTCACTTTTTCCACATTTTGTTATGTTACAGCCTTATTCCAAAATTGATTAAATTCGTTATTTTCCTCAAAATTCTACAAACAATATCCCATAATGACAACATGAAAGAAGTTTGTTTGAAATCTTTGCAAATTTATTAAAAATAAAAAATGAAGAAAAAATAAATCACATGTACATAAGTATTCACAGTCTTTGCTCAGTACTTTGTTGAAGCACCTTTGGCACCAGTTACAGCCTCAAGTCTTTGAGTATGATGCTACAAGCTTGGCACACCTATTTTTGGGCAGTTTCTCCCATTGTTCTTTGCAGGACCTCTCAAGCTCCATCAGGTTGGATGGGGAGCGTCGGTGCACAGCCATTTTCAGATCTCTCCAGAGATGTTCATTCGGGTTCAAGTCTGGGCTCTGGCTGGGCCACTCAAGGACATTCACAGAGTTGTCCCGGAGCCACTCCTTTGTTATCTTGGCTGTGTGCTTAGGGTCGTTGTCCTGTTGGAAGATGAAGCGTCACCCCAGTCTGAGGTCCAGAGCGCTCTGGAGCAGGTTTTCATCAAGGATGTCTCTGTACATTGCTGCTTTCCCTCGATCCTGACGAGTCTCCCAGATCCTGCCGCTGAAAAACATCCCCACAGCATGATGCTGCCACCACCATGTTTCACTGTAGGGATGGTATCGGCCAGGTGATGAGCGGTGCCTGGTTTCCTCCAGACATGATGCTTGCCATTCAGGCCAAAGAGTTCAATCTTTGTTTCTCATGGTCTGAGAGTCCTTCAGGTGCCTTTTGGTAAACTCCAGGCAGGCTGTCATGTGCCTTTACTAAGGAGTGGCTTCCGTCTGGCCACTCTACCATACAGGCCTGATTGGTGGAGTGCTGCAGAGATGGTTGTTCTTCTGGAAGGTTCTCCTCTCTCCACAGAGAAATGCTGGAGCTCTGTCAGAGTGACCATCGGGTTCTTGGTCACCTCCCTGACTAAGGCCCTTCTCCCCGATCGCTCAGTTTGGCCAGGCGGCCAGCTCTAGGAAGAGTCCTGGTGGTTCCAACTTCTTCCATTTATGGATGATGGAGGCCACTGTGCTCACTGGGATCTTCAATGCTGCAGAAATTTTTCTGTACCCTTCCCCAGATCTGAGCCTCGATACAATCCTGTCTCAGAGGTCTACAGACAATTCCTTGGACTTCATGGCTTGGTTTGTGCTCTGACATGCACTGTTAACTGTGGGACCTTATATAGACAGGTGTGTGCCTTTCCAAATCATCTCCACATCAACTGAATTTACCACAGGTGGACTCCAGTCAAGTTGTAGAAACATCTCAAGGATGATCAGTGGAAACAGGATGCACCTGAGCTCAATTTTGAGTTTCATGGGAAAGGCTGTGAATACGTATGTACATGTGATTTTTTTTTTCGTTTTTTTATTTTTAATAAATTTGCAAAGATTTCAAACAAACTTCTTTCACATTGTCATTATGGGGTATTGTTTGTAGAATTTTGAGGAAAATAATGAATTTAATAAATTTTGGAATAAGGCTGTAACATAACAAAATGTGGAAAAAGTGAAGTGCTGTGAATACTTTCCGGATGCACTGTATAGCCTTGAAATTTCATATATTGTCCCATCCCTAGTAACTATGCGTTTTTTTTTTCCATACTTATTAAATTATTTTCATCAGCTGCATCTCTTTTGTTCCAGGTTTCTGGTTTCACACCATGTGATGATCATCCCGGACGTGTGAACTTATTCAAAAACTCCTGTGTTGAGAAGATTTTTTGATTCCAGTGGAATCTTCAATTTTTTTCTCCCAATCTAGTTTGTTCCTTTTTGTTAAATGAAACACCCAATCACACACAGACACGCACGCACACCTTGGAGAAACCCCCTCACCTTTTTTTACATGTAGATCACCCTTGCTACGATGCCTGTACAAGCTCCACAATGGACAGAATTTTTACTGTGCCCAATATGCACCCAAACGTTCGAAGAGACGGTGCGTCGGCCCATCAGTCTGGGTTGCGGCCACACCGTTTGCAAGATGTGCCTCAACAAGCTGCACCGCAAGGCCTGTCCATTCGACCAGACGGCCATAAACACTGACATTGAGCAGTTGCCCGTCAACTCTGCCCTGTTACAGCTGGTTGGGGGTCAGGTGGGACATTTTGACCTCTTTTGCTACATCATAGTTTTTTGTATCTCTAAATAGATTATCTGTGTATGCGTCATCTAATTAGTCTTTCTCTCAGGTGTCCAAACAGCAAACTGTGGAACTCATTACCTGTCCAGAGGACAACAAGCATTATGATGAGGCACGGCAGTGTGTTGAGGAGCTGGCCCTCTACCTCAAACCCCTCAGCAGTGCTCGAGGTTACTGACTTGCTCTTGTACACTCATTAAACCTCTTCAAATCTGCGAGGCGCCATATGGCAAGCCGTTTTAACACTTAAACACTGAAGTCCCTGGATGCATAAGTTTGGCATATGTGGTATCATTTGAAAGCTTAGAATCTGAATGTTTCAGAGAAAACTTTTGCTTACATAAGTTACATAAAATAACAAAATAAGGCCTGAAAATATTTGTGTCGCAAATTGGCCCCACCAAGAGGTTACATTGTAGAAATCTTAAAATGAATATAAAAGTCCTTCACATTTAAAGAGACAAATCATATATCAAATGAAAGCTCTCGTTCTTAGGAAGGTGATTGTACAGTTTTTGTTGCCATAATACCACAGTTTGGATTGTTTTAAAAAATATCACAAAGTGAAATTATATTTTGGTAAGGCATAACATGCAAATGTCTATTTTCTGTGCTAACCACTGATCTGTAAGCCCCAAATAGCCTCCAACTTTATACCAAATCTTACCTTGGGTTGTTAGCTTTATAATGAGTTAAAGAAATTACTTGTTTACTTGTTTTTTTACTTGCTTGGATGAATAATCAAATGTTGTCAATTGTTTTTTGTTTTTTTGACAAAACATGAAGTCTGGTAGAAAAAGTATGAGAAAAATCATCAGCAAAATAGCTTCCCATCAATAGAAGATGAAATGTTACACATCATTGTAAAGCTTATCTGCTTTCTAATGACACCTTTAGACTCTAGACTTTTAGACACCTCGGAAGCCAAGATATTCAATAAAACAGTGTGGAAGCTCTCAGCACTTCAAAAAAAGACTTGTTGTCTATGGGTGATGGCTAAAATGTGTTAGAGCACCACCTACATTTCAGATTAGTATAATGTGATGGAAGATGATAGAGGAAAAAAAAAAATTCTAGTACTTGCTGCCATCCAGAGGATTAAAATAAGACTTTTTGCTTGTTAACAGAGGACACAGAACTTAAATGGCATGCTTTTAAACTTTAGACATAAAAAAAAGATTGAATTTTTTCTCAAAAAAATTCTGTTTATCATAAAATTGTAAACATATACAATGTTATTTATAAATTATTGCAATCATTTCTTAAAATATAGGGGTTATCTGTAAAATGAGACAGTTTTTATGAAATTAGTCCACTGTATGTGTAAACAGGGAGCTTTTAGATTTGAGTGTGAACATTTTCAGGCAGCAGCCCAAAAATCCTGAAGAGTGTAAGAGGTTAAAATGAAAATGTACCTAAAACACACCTCGTATGACTGTCCGTCAGCCTCAGTCACCATTCACTTCCAAGCACCTTTTTTCCATACAAAATTGAATCGTGATTGAGGCTTACATACTGCCTAACATTTCCTTTTGTGTTTCACGGAAGAAAGTCATATGGGTTTGGAACAAATTGAGGGTGAGGAAATTATCATGACAGAATTTTCATTTTTAGCTGAATTATACTTTTATATCAATGCATTGGTCTTGACCAAAATCCATAACATATTTTTGTTTGCTGTGTCTAGGAGTGGGGTTGAGTAATGCTGCTCAGAGCATGCTGAGCCGCCCCATGCAGAGGAAGCTGGTGACTTTGGTGCACTGTCAGCTGGTGGAGGAGGAGGGCAGAATCAGGGCCATGCGGGCAGCCCGCTCTTTGGGCGAAAGAACTGTCACAGAGCTCATCCTGCAGCACCAAAACCCCCAGCAGCTCTCCTCCAACCTGTGGGCTGCTGTAAGAGCCAGAGGCTGCCAGTTCCTGGGCCCAGGTAAGATGACATTGTAAGAGTTTCATTTGACATTTTACGGATGGAAATTTTGATTCTAGTGTCTTATCTGTTGGCCCTGCATTTATCCATAGCCATGCAGGAGGAGGCACTAAAGCTGGTGCTGTTGGCATTGGAAGATGGATCTGCTCTTTCCAGGAAGGTTTTGGTCCTCTTTGTGGTTCAGAGATTGGAACCAAGGTTTCCTCAGGCCTCCAAAACCAGTATTGGACATGTAGTTCAGCTCCTATACCGTGCCTCCTGCTTCAAGGTTGTTCCCCTTTTTCATGAATTGGTGATTATGTTGTGTTAATCAGATTCAAAGCTAATGGGAGTTAATCAGATTCGATTCTTTTGCTCAATGTACAAGTAACCTTTTCTTCTCTGGATTGCCTTAACAACTTACTTGTAATAACATTAATGAGGTTATTAAAGTGAAATTCTGTCATAATTTACTCACACATGACTTCTGTGAAACACAAAAAAAAGTTGGGCAGTATGTTGGTCTCAGTCACCATTAGGACTGGGTAAAAATATAGATTTTCCGATGCATCGTGATCTTCATCGATATCGATTCTTAAATCCCAAAAACGATTTTTTACTTTATGCGCAACCCTCTACTACAATAAGAGGAAATCACTTGCTTTTGCAAACAATTTCACACTGTCTATAAATGTCTGAGATTAGGTGGGTACGGCACAGGAGCCATCTTTATGACGGTAGCCCGTGAAAGGAACAGTGGCGCGCTCCTTTTTTTTACCTCTTTACTATTATAAGAAATAGGAAAAGAGACTACTTGTTTGCCGAGAGTAGCGACCCGTGTCTGTGGAGGAAGAGATCCTGGTCCCTGAGAAATGCGGTTTGCTGCGGACTCCGTTATTTCAACACGGTACTTTAGCTCCTGCTTCACCTAGGCGGGAGGTTGGAATGGCTCGATCCAATCAATCGGCTGGTCAAGACTTGCCTGGGACTGCTCTATGTAGGATAACTGAACCTCAGATATTTCTCAGACTCCCAGTAGGCGTTGGCTAAGGGTCAGTCAAGTAAATTGAGCGACTTGTTGCTCAGTTTGCTTGAGTATATCATCCCTGGATCCCTGATGCATAATCTGTTGGAGATCCCCGCGGATCTCTCGCTGTGCATCCCTCTATTTTGGGCTCCAAGGTGGGTGGGGAGCAGAGATGATGAAATTGAAAACCTAAAACATGGCTACAAAACGCACCTCAAAAAAACAGTTTTTGGACTTGGACACTGATAATACTTCAGAAAACAAATGTGCCTCTATACCGAATAATGATGACAGGCAAAAATTTATCATCACTGAAGCTGCTGTTCCAGTCTTTCCAATCAGCAAGTTTTCCCCATTTGCTATACAAAAGGGAATTGCAGGTACAGTTAAAGAAGTGAAAAAGCTTCAATCTGGTCAAATTCTTGTGGAGTGCAGTAAAAAGGCCAATGCTGAAAACCTACTACATGCCAGCGTGTTAGCTGGAGTACAGATAAAGACCTTCCCTCATCCAAATCTGAATTGCAGTAAAGGAGTAATCCGCACTAGAGAGCTGGACGACGTGGATGAAGAAGAACTAACGCATGAGCTCAAGACTCAAGGAGTAACGAATGTTAAAAGAATAATAATCAAGAGAGAAGAGCGAACAATCAAAACTAGTACATACATCCTCACTTTTAATAAACCCCTATTTCCAGAAAAAATTCTAATTGGATACCTAAGTGTTCCGGTGGACCTATTTGTACCCAAACCTATGGACACAGTTCCAATGGCTGCAACAACAAACATACTTGATGCAACTGTGGGGAGGAGGGCCACGACAAAGAGGGTTGTGAAAAACCACTTAAATATTGTAACTGCTCAGGTGACCACCCAGCTGCATCAAAACAGTGTCCCATGTGGATCAAAGGAAAAGAAATACAGAAGATCAGATGTACTAAGAGAATCAGTCATCTTGAAGCAAAGAAAATGGTGGCTGCTGTCCCTGTATTTACTCTGAAAAAAACCTTCGCCTCTGCTGCAAAAAAAGCTGTGAGAACAATAGATTGCCAGACAGATATTACCTGGATGCACAAAGATAAACCCCAAACTAAAAATTATAGTAATACTCCCCCAAAGATAAAGAATACAGGAACTCAGAGTGAAACTCTTCTAAATGACATTCATTCCAATCACAGCTCAATAACAGAGAACCAAAAAGCAAATAAAAACAATAGAAAGGCAAACTCTTCACAAATAAAAGCACCCCAGGATGACAATTCAAAGACCAGGCAAACTAGAGATGTGGAAATGAAAGAGAGTGAACATCATAGTAGAAGTCCGTCCCCTAAAGGCAGAATCAGGCCAACTGTCCCTATTCTTCCTAACAGGTAATGGAGAATGTTATCATCCAATGGAACTTTCGTGGTATCAGGGCTAATTTTATGGAGCTACAACGTTTAATTGCAAACACCAATCGTATAGCCATATGTCTTCAGGAAACACAGTTACCATCAGATTGTACTCTATCTTTTAAAAATGTTACAATTTTTAATACCTTCGGTCCCAATGACAAGCGGGCTTTCGGTGGTACAGCATTTTAATAAGAAATGATGTGATCCATAGTCATAAAAATATGAAAAGCAACCTACAGGTGACAGCAGTATGTCAGAAAACCATCACAGCTATTTCTGTCTACATTCCTCAACTCAAACTTGACACACACTGACCTAGATCACCTTGTTGCTCAGCTCCCACCCCCCTTTATTCTCATGGATGATTTTAATAGTCACAACTTTCTGTGGGGCAGCAATCATTGCAATACAAAAAGTAAGAAGATTGAAGATTTTATAGATAACCATACTTTATGCCTTCTAAATAATTGGTCAAATACCTACTTACACCTGGGACATGGAACATACTCTGTGATCGACTTAACAGTTTGTTAGCCTGGATTGTACTTGGACCTATCATGGGGAGTCTGGCATGACCTCTGTGGTAGTGACCACTTCCCAATCATTGTAATCATCAAAGGAAGAGAGGAAGAAACAAATGTGGCAAATTAAAAAAGCTAATTGGTTTCAGTTTCAAACCCTTTGTTATGAGAGGCTTGCACGGTTTCCAGCAGACAGCGCTGATGCTATGCAGAATTTTACTAAAACGCTTATAGCTATAGCTAATAATACAGTCCCAAGAACATCTTTAAATATAAAACGTAGGCGACTTCCATGGTTTGATAATAAATGTAAGGAAACCATAAAAGAGAGGAAGAAAGCTGAAAGGCTTTTCTTTAGACACCCGTCAACTGAAAATATAATCAAACTCAAGATGAGTAGAGCACGAGCAAGAAGAATCATAAATGAAGGTAAAAAGGAAAGCTGGAGAAGATTCGTTTCCAACTTGACAACAAGTACTTCATCAAACCAAATATGGAACTTGATACGGATAATGAAGGGAAAAAACAATGGCCCTCAAATACAACACATCAAACAGCATGGTGCACTTCTGACGTCAAAACAAGAAATTGAAAACATTCTAGCAAAAACTTTCGAAAGCAATTCATCTATTGAGAACTGTCTTCCTGCTTTTTGAACATTTCATGCTCAACAAGAAAAAGAGAAGATTAACTTTGGCTCTAGCAATGCAGATTCCTACAACCAGTCCTTCTCCATGGAAGAGCTACAGCAAGCTATTAAAAAATCCCACAACACAGCTGTTGGACCAGATAAAGTTCACTATCAATTTTTAAAGAATCTACCTCACCTCTTTCTGAAAATGCTCCTTAGAATTTTTAACTCCATCTGGATATCCGGAAAAATTCCACCCGCTTGGCATGAAGCAGAAATAATACCTATTCCAAAGCCAGGAAAAGACCATAGTGATCCCATAAATTATCGCCCATAGGCTTAACCAGCTGCTTATGTAAAGCAATGGAGAGGATGGTCAGTGATCGCCTGGTCTGGGTACTGGAATCTGAACATCACATAAGTAATGCCCAATGTGGTTTCAGGAAAGGCCAAAGCACTACAGATCATCTTATTTGTCTTGAAAGCTACATTCGTGATGCTTTCATTAGAAAGGAGCATGTTGTAGCTGTCTTCTCTGATCTGGAGAAAACCTATGACATGACATGGAAACGTGGCATTTTAAAGGATCTGTATCGAATGAATTTTAGAGGTCACCTGCCAATCTTCATTGAAAATGTTTTATCGAACAGACTTTTTAGAGTAAAGATAGCAAACACCTTGTCTAATCTACATAAACAAGAACTCGTAGTACCTCAAGGTAGTATTCTATCAGTAACTCTATTTAATATTAAAATAGACAGCATTGCGAAAGTCATCTGATGTTCATTGTAGTTTATATGTAGACGACATCTGCATTTGCTACAGAAGCAAGTACATGCATACTATCGAGCGAAAAATCCAACTGAAGATAATCAATATGCACTCCTGGTCAACTCGGAATGGTTTCAAGTTCTCACAAACAAAAACTGTCTGCATGCATTTCTGTCAGCTCCGTTCATTGCACAATGAATGAGTTGTTTATGGACTGAGTCCCCATCAAAGTCATTAAAGAGAACAGGTTCCTTGGTATCAACTTTGATAGTAAGCTGTCTTTTATCCCTCATATTAAATTATTGAAAAATAAATGTTTTAAATCTTTGAACGTTTTAAAGGTTTTATCCAAAACCAAATGGGGAGCAGACAGTTCAACTCTTTTGAATCTGTACAGAACCTTGATTCGCTCAAAGCTGGACTATGGAAGCATCATTTATGGATCAGCCAGGAGATCATATCTACGACTTCTAGATACTGTTCTCCACCAAGGTATTCAACTGGCCTTAGGAGCATACAGAACATCACCAATTCAAAGTTTATATGTGGAAGCCAATGAACCTTCCTTGGAAATCAGATGCCTAAAGCTGGCCCTACAATATGCAATCAAACTGAAAACAAATAAAAAAAATCCAGCCTATCCAGCAGTTTTCTCAACTCAACATTCAATACTATATGAAAGAAAACCAACTCAAATTTGTCCATTTGGCCTACGTATAAAAACCCATCTGGAGAATCTGAAAGTGGATTTAAACATTCTGGAGAAGACACATTTTTGTGAAATCCCCACATGGAATCTCAAAAAGCCCAAAATCCATCTGGATTTAATGAGAAAACAAAAATCTAAAACTTATCCGAATGAGTATTACCAACAATTCCTGGATATAAGAGCAGTGTTCCCACAACATATCCCAATATACACAGATGGATCCAAATCTGGAAATCAAGTGGCAGCAGCCTTTGCTACAAGTCAACTGTGTCAAGGCATACGCATCCCTGACCAAAGTTCAGTTTTTACTGCAGAGGCAAATGCTTTATTACTAGCACTGCAGTTTATTGAGACTGTTCCACAGAAATCTATTTTTTTAATGATAACTGATTCCAAATCATGTCTGGAAGCATTGGAGTCTATAAAAACCGATCACCCAACAATCGTGAAGATTTTAAACAAATTGTCATCTCTGGAATCAAAGAATTTTAGTATTATTTTCTGATGGGTACCTGGCCACTCAGGAATCTCTGGTAATGAACAAGCAGATAGAGCTGCCAAAGAAGCATTATCCTCAGAACCAGTAAAATGCTCTATTCCGTTCACAGACCTAAAACTAACATTAAACGTATACACTAAAAACAAATGGCAGTCGGAATGGGATCATTGTTTAAACAAATATTATGGGAAATAAATCCTGTTGTTGGGAAAAGACACGTATTCCCTTTTAATAATCGTTGGGATCAAGTCACTTACACTCGATGCCGGATAGCACACGCAAGGCTCACACACCAATTTTTAGTATCTGGAGAAAATTAACCAAAATGCCCATCCTGTCAGAACCCACTAAACATTAAACATGTCTTACTGGACTGTAATGCTTCTACACACTTGAGGAACCTGTATTATTCTGTTGACACTTTTGAAAAGGTTTTAACAAAGTAAATCCAAATTTAGTTTTAAGGTTTTTAGAAAAAATGACTCTTAAACACCTTTTTTAGTTTTACTCTTGAATAACTAAACTGACTTTCGCCATGAATATTGCCATAGAAGCTGGCATGGCGTTAAAAAGGAAAGAAAGTCTGAGATTAGCCACTGGCTGGTAAATGTTCAGATTTCACTCAGCAATGATTGAGTGGTATAGTGGTGAAGTATACAGCAGCAAAATCCTTTCACTGTGTGTTGAGAATAAAAGTTTGATTTGACTCGTGTCCAAAGACGAGATCCACGCAACTCATTTGTCATTGAATAGTGTCTCTTTTAAAACCCTTTCTGTTCTTTATAGTCAATTGTTGATCAAAAACAACAAAGAAATAAGCATTTAATTAAAGCCTTTCGAGTCCTCTCTTGTTTATATGCGCTCATTTGTAGATGCTTTTTACAGAAATGCCAGTTGTCTTGGAGACAATATCGGTTTTTAGCACATTCAACAAATCAATGTAGATAAACATGTAAGAAAATATAATGTATGCAATATAATATCATATTTATTGATTGAATACTTGGATTTGTTCATTTTTAAAAGCTAAAATGTTACCAAAATGATGAAAAACTAATAAAATATAATTAGTAACATTTATATTTTCCTAATGTACCTAGTCAGAAGGTCCCCTGTATAATGAACAGCAATAGCTGGGAGAAAATTTCTTTCATATGGAAGCAAAATTATAACTGAAATATACCCATATGAATCGATATTGAATAGATTTGAGAGCTTGTGAATTGGAATCGAATCAGGAAATGTGTATACCCACCCCTAGTCAACATGCACTTTCACTGCATCTTTTTTCTATACAATAAAAGTGAGTGGGAACTGTGACTGTCCTTCTGCCTAACATCTCCGTTTTTGTTCCACAAAGGAAATTATGTCATCCCTCTAACTACTGTAGTTTCTCTTGAATCTCAATTGTAGGTGACTAAACGAGACGAGGATTCATCGCTAATGCAGTTGAAAGAGGAGTTCCGCACGTATGAGGCACTTCGGCGGGAACATGACTCTCAGATTGTTCAAATTGCCATGGAGGGAGGACTCCGCATCGCCCCCGATCAGTGGTCCTCTCTGCTCTATGGAGACCAGTCCCATAAGTCCCACATGCAGTCCATTATTGACAAGGTCTGACATAGTAAAAGTTCAAAATCATTCAGCCTAAACATGACCTCTCAGTTGTACTAAATTATACCATAGTGTCCCAATACCTCTTTCATTTCCACCCACTTTCATTTCCTTTATGCACTGCTTGAAGGTTTCTTACCTACCTTCACATTGACTATTACCATGCTTGTCTTTTAGCTGCAGACACCAGCATCGTTTGCTCAGAGTGTGCAGGAGTTGACCATCGCACTGCAGAGGACGGGTGACCCCGCCAACCTCAACCGGCTAAGACCTCACCTCGAGCTGCTCGCTAATATTGACCCCAGTCCAGGTTTGTTACAAGACAAACAAGTGACGTTCTGAATGTCTGTGTATTATGCTGAGGTATTGTGAAGGCTATGAAATCATCAGCTGGTGTTGCTCAACAAACTAGTCCTGCAGCTTTGTTCTGACATGTGCCCTGATTGTCTGCTCACATTTTGTACACTGATCTCTGTTGCGATCTTCAGATGCTCCTCCACCGACCTGGGAGCAGCTGGAGAAAGGGCTTGTGGCAGTAAAGACGGTGGTACATGGCCTAGTGGACTTCATTCAGAACCACAGCAAGAAGGGTGCTGACACACAGCAACTGCCCCAGCACAGCAAATATAAGACCTATATGTGCAGAGACATGAAGCAGAAAGGAGGCTGTCCCAGAGGAGCAAGCTGCACCTTCGCCCATTCACAGGAGGAGCTGGAAAAGTGAGTGCCACTGTATCTGTCTTGTCTGGTAGTGTTAAGACTTCGATACACTCATGGCAAAGTTCTTTTCTATTATTTGTTCAGAGCTGAAAAGAAGGTCGAAACAGTTGAGCAACGGTATACTGTTTGTTAACATTCAGACACCGGCCACGCTGCTAGGGGAGGCATTTAGAGGAGCATTTAAAGGGATAGTTCACCAAAAAATGAAAATTCTCTCATTATATACTCACCCTCATGATTGGGGTGTAACGATCCAACGATCTGGATCGATGCATCAATCCAATAACCAACGATCCAGTGTTATCGATACAATGCGTAAATATCGATATAGACATTTCTTTTGAGATGCACCTTTATTTTAATACTCTTTTGTCAGCCACGTCCGTAAACATTTCCGTTAGGCGATGAAGCAACCTTATTACATTAATTTCACTTTATGAGCACTAAATATGCTTTTATTGTGGGACAAGAATGTGCGCAGGGTCTTTGAAGCCAAATTGCACTCTGATTTCCGCACGCTCGCATCAGCCGGGCTTCCCGCGAAATGCAAGCTCCAGACCAGTGACAGGATCTGTGTGAGCATGTCAACCGGGCGCTCCTTAAAATGCGAGCTGTCGTGACAGACAGAGCGGTTCACATGCACGATTAATTCGGGCTTCCATCGATATCGTTGCGCATGTGACCCATTTGAATTTTACAAGAGAATTTGCTATTTAAAAGTACCATGGAGCAGTTCAACCATCATGGGAAACATCTTGACAATGCCAACATTCTGAACAGCACTAATGAGGGAAAGAGAAATCACATGCTGCCCAGCACTAGCATCAGTTATAAGAATTTACACATCAACACCCTTACTAACATTTATCCCTGTAACATAATTTTTCATTACAACTGTGGACGTTGTAGCCAAGAAAACTGCAGATAGCATGGATAGTTAGAAACAAGTCTGTATACATTTTTTTTCAACATCTGATTTACCTTATTTTGTTGTGGATGTCCCAATGTGGATACTAAATTTGCACTTTGCAGAGAGTTCAATAAAATATTCAAATTATATTTTGGTTACATTTGAAGGCAAAATGTTTTTAATTGATTGTGTAAAATAGGCACATAATATCGGAATATCGGTTTCGCTTACATGGATGCTGCTCACTTGTCACCAACAACCCAAGGCATTCGTAAACTTGTCCGGCAAATATTGTACGCCAGTTTTGCTAGGATGCAGTCCGTCCGCATGATAAAATCGTGCTCGATCCCAGAAAAGATCCCAGTTATTAATAAAATCCAAGTTCTGCTTGTTAGACCATGTTGCCAGCCAGTTATTTCGTGCAAGAAGTCTACTAAAATATTCATTACCTCGTTTGTAGGTCGGCAATGGTCCTGAGATTAAAATCTGTGTACCCGATGTTGTTTCTCGCACAGTGTCAACCAATGTGCTGAAGACCTTTAAAATTTCCGATTGTTGGAGTTTAATATCATTCACTCCGATATTAACAATAACCGCCCCAATATTCATGGCCTGATTCAAGACAGCAGGTACTTGAGCAGCAGCATCAAGCACTCGAGCACCAGGAAAACAGTGATTGTGCACCTTTCCATGCTTTGTGGCTACTTTCACATGCCGAATGATGGAATTGCCGATGATGACATTATCTCAGGGTGGACACAGAGTGTGCAAGTCTGGAGAGCTGAGGAATGTTGGTATCGAGGAAACTGGAGATCTGATCTGAGTTCGAGCTTTCCGACATTGTTATAACTAGGGACCCTAAAAGGATGGACCAGGGGTGAAGCAGACAAGGACAGTCTTAATCCGACGTGCTGTCTGATCGCTATGGTAGATTCCTGGAGTAGATGTTGATGGGGCTTCAGGGTCCTCACCGGATCCTGGTGCAATCCCTTGCCGTGACACGTCAGCAGCAACCCGTGTAGCCTCCAGCAGAATCTTCTGCTTACGGAGTTGGTCCTGCTTCTCCAACAGTTTTTTTTTTTTTTTTTCTCCAACGCCAACAGTTCAGTCTCGATCGAGCACATCTTGAAATCTGTTTCCTCAGCTGAGCACATCTCCACAGTCCATTTGTTTCCCCTCAGCTTAGCCATGTAGTGTTGTATAAAATAATAAAATGTCCGATAAAATTATTAAAATATGATAATACAATGAAATAAAATACAATGAAATAAAACACCAACTAAAAAGGAATAAGATACAACTTAGCGTTAAAATAGAATAAAAATAAAACGTAGCAGGGATCAGTGCTCAAGCAGCATGCAGCATGTTGCTGTATTGCGCACCAATAGCAACTGGAAGCAAAAGAACATTATGAAAGCCAAAAGATGTGCTCCGCATTATTTCAGTCATGTATGTTTTTGCAAGAAGGGTTTATAATTATTTGACTTGTATTTTCTGCAAGAAGTGTTATTTTCCTTGTGTTTTTTTTTTTATTATTTATTATTTTTTTTTTTTTGTTCTTATGTAGCCTATTATTTTGTTTGTTGCATTGTTTTGGGAAGATCTTTAAATTCTTGAGGAAGGTTTATCATAATAATACTGCTCAACAACATATCAGACTAAAATGTGGCATAATGTGAAATTTAGTGTTATGGTAATGATTTAAAACTAAGTTTTTTTTTTTTTTTTCTTTCTTTCTTTACTTTGACTATTGTCAAATTCCAAATAAAGAGAAAATTATATTAGAGGATGTATTCAATTCACTAACTGTGGTTTTTTTAATATATAACCAATTTGTATTGATAAAAAAAAAATAATAATTACTATATTGTGAGCCTATAGTATATCGTTATCATGATATAAAATTACTCGCATCGTGATGTAAGATTTTGGTCATAGTGCCCACCCCGTTATATCATATAATTTCTCACCTTGGCTAATTTCCTTGGCTCTTTATTTTTATGACTATTTTCATCAGCTTTTTCATAGCATAAAACTCCTCCAAAAGACTACAACTACAAAGTTTTAATGTGATTCTGAACACGCACGCAAGACGGGAATAATGGCTGGTTTTGCCAGTGTGCGGGATACACCGCACTGTAGTCGCGGATTAGAACTCCGCAAGCTTCGGGAAAGTTTAAACCTCTGTGGCAGCGAAACGCTGTTATCATTGGCTTGGCGTCACTGCTGTACACTTGTGGCATCAACTAAATAGGTTGCATCGTGTTAATATTTTTACTTGACATTGTGTCGGACCATGTTTTAATTTGTCAGACAATGGGACATTTTAACGGTTAAAAGCCGGTATTTACTGGCTAACGGAATGATGTCTAATTTTCACAGAGGTTGCTCTATTTGCACTTCTAAAGAAGTAAACACACTTTTTACCAATTGTAGTAGAAAATCACAATTACCTCTAAAAAACCTTCAAATATGCTGATAGTTTTAATTTGATCAGTAATAGGCTGATACAGTACATTGGTCCATCCTTAGATTTGATGGGGAGAAAACATTTAAAATAGTGTAAATCATCATTTAAAGTGTCTTCACATTCATGTTGAATTTATTGCATTATACCAAGATTTGATATAATTGGCTGATATGTTGCTTACTGTTGATAAGGCTCACCCTTCTACCAGTTTGCCCTTTTACTTGTCACAATAGTCAAGTAAATACCAATAGTCACACTGTCTGGTTTTTATTTCTTCTTATTTTCCATTATGAACATACTTTTATGGATGTGTTCAGCAACACTGGCTTTCAAATATAATCTTATTTGGTGTCCTCATTGCAGGTACCGTAAAATGAACAAACGTATTGCAGCACGCGTGCCCTGTTCTGCTGGCTTGCTGCCTGATGAGGTGGTTTCTCTTGAGCCTGGGCGGAAAGCATCAGCTCTTACCAATGGCATTGTGACATCTGGTCCTGGGACCCCTCTCCCCCAGCTCATTCCCAGAGGTACAGACCCCTCTGCATATGACCTCTTACCCAAGCCCAAGATGGATTCTAGCCTGAGTGCTTCTGGGTCACCACCTGACTGGTAAGCTTTAGTTTCTGTTTAAATTTTTCAGAATTGTCAACTTCATTACATGGTAGAATTTGTTCAGGGAATGTGCTTGTAAAATCATCTTACTTAAAGTACTTAATTTTTATGAACCTAATAAGGAAAACAGAAATAAATGGATCCAGTAGCTTAATCCCCAAATAAACAACTTAAGCTTTATCAACAATTACAACAAATATCATGAAAAGCATATCCTTCTAAAGGATCCCAGCGTTATAAACAAGTGGCTGAAGTTTATTTTTAACAATTTCCCTGATCTTTTCAGACTGACCTTTTTATGGCTCTTTTTGTTTCCTTTCAGTTTGGATAAATCTGGCCTGGCCCTGACACCCCACCCTGTGCCTCACCCCAGGGTCGAGCACTTATCCATACACAAGCAGATGCCAGTCATGCCCAGAGGTGCACCACAGATGTATCCACAACAGCAGCCCGAGCTCTTCTACCCAGAGCCAGGCAGACCTCCTCCCTCAGGATCTCAGTATGATGCTCAGTACCCAGCAGGTGAAGGGAGTTGAACATATGGATGGTTGTCTGAACACATAATGAATCATTTAAATCCTTGGGACTGACTATGATGTTGCATTGATCAACATGCTTGTTTATCCTTGAAAAAATTCAATTCAAAATTCATTTCAACCAATCAGATTTTAGGGTTAGGTTTAAGGTTAGGCCTATGGCAGAAGTTTGAGTTTGTTCCATTCTTACCAGCCTATAGCTTCCACGGTTTAGCTTAGGAATATTTTTCTTTGTCAGAAATGTTGTTACAGGACTAATAAAAGATGTCTAACTAGGAACATCTCCTACTTAGAAAAATCGCAGTGACCATTTTATGACAATTTTACTGCTCAAAGTCACACTTTTGCAACAAAATTGCTAATAAGTCTAAGATTTGTCAGTTGTATTATTTTCAGTGTTTCAGTGTTTGCACCCAATCAGAATAAGCCTCATGCTAAATTCCTAACATTTTGGTCAAAAATTAAGTGACACCATGAAACCAAGCTGGTTTTTAATGAACAAACGTTTATTGTTCATTTGACCTTATTGTGTTGTAATTATATCACAAACAGTTGAAGTCAGAAGTTTACATACACTTAGGTTGAAATCATTAAAGCTCATTTTTGAACCACTCCACAGATTTCATATTCGCAAACTATAGTTTTGGCAAGTTGTTTAGGACTAAGTAATTTTTCCAGCAATTGTTTATAGACAGATTGTTTCACTTTTAATTGACTATATCACAATTCCAGTGGGTCAGAAGTTGACATTAAGTTAACTGTGCCTTTAAGCAGCTTGGAAAATTCCAGAAAAGGATGTCAAGCCTTTAGGCAATTAGTCAATTAGCTTCTGATTGGCTAATTGGAATCAATTGGAGGTGCACCTGTGGATGTATTTTAAGGCCTACCTTCAAACTCAGTGCCTCTATGCTTGACATCATTGGAAAATCAGCCAAGACCTCGGAAAAAAATTTTTTGGACCTCCACAAGTCTTGTTAATCCTTGAGCAATTTCCAAATGCCTGAAGGAGCCACGTTCATCTGTACAAACAATAGTATGCAAGTATAAACACCGTGGGACCACGCAGCCATCATATCTTTCAGGAAGGAGACACATTCTGTCTCCTAGAGATGACTGTAGTTTGGTGAGAAAAGTGCAAATCAATCCCAGAACAACAGCAAAGGACCTTGTGAAGATGCTGGAGGAAACAGGTTGACAAGTATCTATATCCACAGTAAAATGGGTCCTATATCAACATAACCTGAAAGGCTGCTCAACATGGAAGAAGCCACTGCTCCAAAAATGCCGTACAAAAGCCAGACTACAGTTTGCAAGTGCGCATGGGGACAAAGATCTTACATTTTGGAGAAATGTCCACTGGTCTGATGAAACAAAAATTGAACTGTTTGGCCATAATGACCATCGTTATGCTTGGAGGAAAAAGGGTGAGGCTTGCAAGCCGAAGAACACCATCCCAACCATGAAGCATGGGGGTGGCAGCATCATGTTGTGGGGGTGCTTTGCTGAAGGAGGGACTGGTGTGAGAAGCTTGTGGTATGCTACCCAAAACATTTGACCCAATTTAAACAATTTAAAGGCAATGCTACCAAATACTAATAAAGTGTATGTGAACTTCTGACCCACTGTGAATGTGATGAAAGAAATACAAGCTGAAATGAATCATTCTCTCTACTATTATTCTGACATTTCACATTCTTAAAATAGTGATCCTAACTGACCTAAGACAGGGAATGTTTTCTACGATTAAATGTCAGGAATTGTGAAAAACTGTTTAAATATCTTTGGCCAAGGTGTATGTAAACTTCTGACTTCAACTGTACATAGTCCATAGCGTTACAGTGCAAAATAAACAGAAATGAGATGACCAGATTTTTTTTCCAATTTGTCCGGTAAACTTGTTAATTCCCGGACATGTTGGCCGGCACCAAAATTTCTTAGTGGAAACTCTGGGTCATGTAAACAAAAGAAAATTGGCAACTTGGTCCCTGAACTGGCTAAAGTTGTGTACTAATGTTGAGACTAAATAATTGTCTTTTAGAGTCAATAGAGGAAAGTATGTCTCACAGGGCTCCAGACTAAAAAAATGACTAAGGAGCCATTGGCTCCTAAACTGAAACAGATAGGAGCCAAATGGCTGTTTTAGTTGCCACATCACAGAATTGCTCGATAGAAAGCCTAAGACAGCTGGTAACTCATTAATCAGGTGTTTAAAATACTGTATAGTTGTGCACAAATTTCATTCCCCTTTTGTTTTCACACCCCTTTCAGAATTTATACAAATATAAGAGATAAAAGTTTTTTTATTTTATTTAGTACTGCCCTTCAGAATCTACATAACAGGTATTTACAGAAAGTATACTATGTATATAGTAGTGTGTTGCCTTCTTGAGCATCAGTGAATGTTTGCACCTTGTGTAATAGTTGTGTATGAGTCTCTCAATTATCAAAAGCTGGATCTCACATCATAAATAAAATATACTGTGTATATATATATATTCTTTACTGTGACTAGATGGACCAGACACAAAGACTACAAGAGTGCAAATTGAATGAAATCCCAGATGCAGTTTATTGTGCTACTCCAATCCAAAATAATAATAACCAGAGGGGAAAAAAAAAATATTTGGAACGTAACACGGGTTGTGTAACACGGGTTGTCCCAGTTGTGAACTCACAAATGATTGATTCGCTGAGAAGTGACTTGAATTCAAACCGTTAACTTGAGCTGCTGAGTTTAAATGAGCTCTTGTTGGGTGATTCATTATAAAGATCCGGTTCAAAAGAGTAATTTGTTTACAATTCAGACATCATGGCTCACGCTGTGTTTGTTGTTGCGTGCAGCCAGGGAGCTCATGTAATCAACAGAATGGGTGTAAAGCAGCGCGAGACACACTGGCGTTCTAAAGATGATTTCAGTAACTCACAAGATGATATCTGATGAAACCGCATATGAAAGCACACATCCCGACTATCGCCAGTGGCGACTAGATTTTAAATTATTGTTGCAATCGTTTATTTTTGGTCGCATTTGTGGCTATTTTAATCGCAGTCTGGACCCTGTCTCAGTTGATGATCATGTCTGATATTAGAGTACTTAAAAATAACTGTACATGTTTATTTAATGATTTGGCCCAATGAATGCAAATACTCGTAAGGATGATCATATGGCCGATAAAATAAATATCAACTTTCTCTGATACTTTATGTATTTGAACCAAGAAACAGAAATGTGTCAAATTTCTCTACCGCTTAAATTGGTTAACTTGATCAGTGATGTAATTCTTCTGGATTAATCTGGAATTCAGTTTTTTTTTTTCTGACCTAAAAATGTGACCCTTGTGAATTGTGTAAATCCATTGGGGGGGGGGTAATATTTCCTCCTCCGGGGGTTCATATGTTATCGACAGTGTCTTGTCCTGTGCATTCTCGATAAGCATTTTTCACCCAAACAGTCTGTCAAACTTCCCTTGGAACTGCTTCATTCACTTAAAATTCACTGCTGCTTCTGTCATGCACACTCTGTTGAGAATGTGCAAGACAGAGGCTCCTGATTTTCGCAGCCAGGACTTCATTTAAGTAAGACAGGTTTATTTTACAACCCCAATTCCCAAAAAGTTGGGACAGTATGAACATTTTTAATGAAAAACAAAAAGGAGTGATTTATAATTAGATTCACCCTTTGCTATATTGAAAGCACTACAACTACACATTATATGAGGTTTTACCTTGTGAATTTCATTGTTTTTTGAAAATGTACAGTAATTTCAAATCAGATGATTGCAATACGCTCCAAAAAAGTTGAGACGGGCAGTTTAATACTAATGACAATTTGACGAGTTGAAATAAGGCAATGGGAAACAGATGTTCGTTGTCTCCCACTAACTCTGTACGTTTTCCTGCTTTTTTGTGCTTAGCCGATCACATGCCTGTTTAATGTAAGTCATAATTTTCATATTTTTTTTCTCGTACAGGCAACCCCTACCCTTATCAACATTCACAGTATGTACCTTCCCGCTACATCCGTAACCCACCTCCCCTGGGCGAGTCTGCAGTGCCCCCTTACCCAGAGCCCTACACAGGTTATGGCCCAGAGCGCCAATATCAGGGCCACCACTCTGGTCCACCTTTCTCAGCCCACCCCTACGCACCATCCTCCCATTATAGCCGCAGACACGGACATTATCCTGCACCCCCACCTCCGTTTGCCCCTTCCAGAGGCGACTTGGTCAGGATGAGCCCGGTTCCTTTGGACGTTCCCCCAGCCCCTATGCCTCCACCTCCAACAGGGTCTGCAGGGTCTCTGTACCACCCCCAGGAGATTTTATCCCGAGACAGATACCCACATGATGGGTACTATACTCCTGGACAACACCCCAGCCAAATGAGGTCCCACATAAGAGTGAGTTCTGATCTTATTAAAGGCCCTTTCCTAATTGACTAGTTTTTGGCCAGAATAAGCTAGAATGTGTATTAGATGTTATGCCGATAGTTAAAAGTCTGGCTCTGCGAGACTACCCAGAGTGTAACATGTTTTTGCTACTGGCTGACTTCCTCAACCACCTCATAGAAATTTGTCAATGTAAAGCTCCCCTCTTTATGGTGCTTTGTGTCTTCTGTCCCGAAAGGACCCATACAGCCGCTCTCAGCCCAGTCTGGACGACTTGCACCGCAGGCGTAAGGAGCTGCTGGTCCAGCTGGAAGAGAGGAAAGTCATCTCTCCTCCACCTTTCGCTGCCTCCCCCACCCTGTCCACTCACCCATTCAGCAATGACTACCCTCAGGAGGTGAGACCATCTCCTTGCAGTCTTGAATGAGCCCCTTCCATGGTTTTTGTCTTAGTGCATGATAAATATAATACTCAACACTTTTGAAATGTCTGCAGTATTTGGAGGATGGGTCTAAAGCCTTTGGAAGTCGGGAGCCGGACTATGCTGGGCAGTATTCCCCCTGGTCATGTGACACCATAGGATCATACATTGGCTCCAAGGATGCTAAACAAAAAGATGTCAGTAGTGCTGCGGAGATGATGGTAAGTAATGCATCTCAGCATTGTTGTTTCATCATAACATTAAAAATAGTAACTTTAGGTTAGAAGTTTAATATGTCTCTCTCTCTTTAACTCACTCACTAAAGAATGCAGAAGCAAAAGTTCTGCGCGAGCCTCCATTGGACACCCAGCGACGCTCAGCAGAAGCCAAAGACGACGACCCCATCATTCCCTTTGGTCCTCTGCCTACAGTGTCTCCCTTTGGAGCCATTTCACGCACCTCTAAAACGGGTTACCAGACCACTGGGCCAGTACAGGCCATGGCCTCCTCACAGGCCTCGGGCTCCAAACACATGACCATGACAGGTGAGATCTTGATTATGTAATCATAATAGTTGAAAATCTTCTTGTCAGTCATAAAGCATAGCATGAAGCTTGTTCAGGAATCTTTAAAGGAATATCCCGGGTTCAATACAAGTTAAGCTCAATCAAGAGCAATTGTGGCATAATATTGATTACCACAATTTTTTTTTGGACTTGTCCCTCCTTTTCTTTAACCCTCAGAGGTCTGAGGGTGTTTTGGGCCCTGGAGAGGTTTTGACATGCCTTGACATTTGTGCTTTTTTCAGTTGCTTAAAAACATATTAATGGCTAAAGTCTGATAACACTGTATTCAGCACAAACTGGGCTACAACAATATGTGGACAGCATGTACGTACATGTTTGTATTTTTGAGAAAATAACGTTTATGGACAGTTTTTGAAAAAACAAAAATTAAGTCACTGAAATAAGGCCATATAACACATACTAAATATTTCTTCACAAGACTTTTGAGAACTGGATCTTGTAGCTTAGAGTTTTTGCTACAAAAAGTATGTGAAAACCATCCTGATCACTCATTCATACAAAACAATATAGTCATTTAACTTTTGTAAGACACTTTTAGTGTTAGAAAGGCCATATGCGAGGAGGCGTGGATGATCATGAATATTGATGTGATTCACACTTGAGGAGACAAAGACCCTCCCCTGAGAGAGAATGAATGTGAGGAGACTTAATGATTGAATGTATTGTTTGTAGCTTATTCATAAAATCAAGTTTAAGTTAAAAGAAGTAATCTGACTATACATTTTCTTTACATAAAGACTTTACTTAAAAACTTTAGACCTACTCTACCATTTAAAAGTTTATAGATCTGTAAGATTTTTTAAAGTTTTTAAAAGAAGTCTCTTCTGCTCACCAAGACTGCATTTATTTGATCCAAAATACAGCAAAAACAGTGATATTGTGAAATATTTTTACAATGTAAAATAACTTTTCTATTTGAATATATTGTCAAATGCAATTTATTCCTGTGATCAAAGCTGAATTTTCAGCATCATTACTGCAGTCATCAGTGTCACATGATCCTTCAGAAATCATTCTTATATGCTGATTTTCTAATATGGGCATATTTACAGCACATTTGACACATTTACACCCGAACAGATATTTGCAAGCACAAGCTTCGTTGATGATGAGGCAGTATAAACACTAGTTAAAATCTAATCTAAACATTCATATTATTTTTATATCATATTACATATCATATTTATATCATACAGCATACAATTTAAATACCTGCTTTAGCCGAAACAACATTCAAATGTAAGTAAAACTTGCCTATTAGGACATATTTCAAATTTCAATACTCTGAATCCTGGCTGGCAAGTCTGGAAATAGTCCAACTAGTAAAATATGTCCATGTTTATATAAAATTGCATGTCAACTAATAAGTAAAACTAAATTACTTACTCATCTGGAATTGTATCCTCGGCTGGATCAAGTCGCTCTTCAAAATGCAAATGTTCCTCGTCGGATTCCCGCTATTCTTCTGAGGAAAATGTGAACTCTTCATCACTATCAAGGAGCTTCCTCACCTGTGTAGCGTGCCATCTTCCAAACGCACAGGAAAGCGAATTAATCTGATAAACTTGATGCTTTTTAAGGCACTGTTGGGCGTTTACCATTTGCATTGATCGCCTAAGCACATTACCGTATGAATAGAGCGCTCTGCTGGTGGGTGTGATCACATTAGGGATAATTAGCTGAGCCAGGAGAAACTGTACATCACTTTGTTTCATACTGATTACATTGCAGGAGAATATTTGTTTTAAATTTGGATTGTTTTATTTAAAAGTAGACATTTTAAGCTTTCTTTAGACATATGTTTCATGTTTGTGTGATAAATATTCGCGGAATTTCACTTCATTTTTGTGACGTGTTTCAGAAAGATGCTCGCGGAGACAGAGACGGCTGAAAGCGCACCCTGTTTATTTTCTTTATTTTACAAAAGCACAAGGTTTTGTTGTTATTGTGAGTGTACACAAATAAAAGTAGACCCTTTATAGTTTCTAATGATGTCTTACACTTATCTGTATGCCCAAAAATGACGGAGTATTTTAAGTTGTTTCCGCTGTTATGAGGAAAAAATCCAGCAGGACGTGCCGGCGCTCAAAAAATGACACAAAAGAACCATCAAAATACAATTAAAGTAGTTCATATGACTCGTGCATTTTATTCAAAGCCACTTGAAGACATACAATAGCTCTGTGAATCACAAAAGGCTGTGTTTGATAAGTAAATATATAAAATACACGCCCAGCGCATCAGTGAATGCCGCTGCTCTATTTACACACACCCACGCCTATTTTTAGCCTTCACGCGGTGCACAATATTTGAGTGCTACTCACGAACAACATCTCAGATGTAGATACTCAATAGTTCAGTTCACTTATAATATGCATTTAGAATGGCACTGGAGGTGCATTTGACCAGAATTTGAATAAGTTCATTAAACTACTGTGAACTTGCCTACAAACAGACACATACAGGACTTCCTGGAGAGTTCAGAATGTCAAAATAAAAGCTTGAGGATTTAAAAGTTAAAGGTGCACGATTGAGATATAATACTATTATAATATATTATTATTATTATTTGTTTACAAATTATAAGAATATTTAAATTGAATGGGTTCCAAAAAATAACTGTAATAAGTCAGCTGATATCGTACAACTAAATTGAACAAAAAAAGAGATCCTTAAGTCTAGATACAAGTTGAAAAAAAAATTGCAAAAAAAAATAAAACGACTTCTTTTTTACTGAAGACTGGAATTACTGTTAATTTTGCTGCTACATTATCCAGTATACTAGTTAACAACGTTTTCCTTAAGCTATACATTTTTATTGAAATAATGTGTAGTTAGAGGTTTGTGTTTCTTTACATATTAAAGTACTCCCAATTAGTTTCACACAATAATGTAAAGATATTCTAAACTGATTATGCAAAAAAACAACACTGGTATCGGATCGGGATCGGTATCAGCCGATACTGAGATTTCCGATATTGGAATCGGATCGGAAGAGAAAAAGTGTTATCGGTGCATCACTAGTTTTTATAAAATTACAAGCTTCACATTTCTGCTTTTTTAAACCCTCCAAAAATTGGCCCCATTCACTTCCATTGTAAGTATCACTATTTTCCAGATTTTTGCTTTTTTCGTGAAAAGTAGGGACGAGATGAAATTCATTTTTGTGATAATCAACATTATGCCACAAATGTTGTCATTTGAGCTCAACTTGTATTGAACCTGGAATATTCCTTTAAAGATTATTTGAAGACTGAATTGAAATTCACTAAATTACTTAATTTGATTGTAATTGTGATCAAATTAAGTGCTGAGTATCGATAAATTTGCATAGATATCGATGCAAATGTAACTTCACACTAAGAAGTGGTCCAGGAGCTATGATCATTGTGCCCTTGCTGTGCACTAGTCATTTAATCTCAGGTTGCTCAATGAGGACTGTCCCTGGAATAGCTATAATTTCAAGCACTTTGGATAAAAGCATCGGCTGAATGACGGTTTTTTTTTAATACTTGCATACTACACATAAATGTGAACATGGTATTTAACATATACAGTATTTAATTACATAACATATGAAAGCTGAAAACAATCAATGTAGTACAATAATAATATCAATACCATAGGGTTAAATAGGACCCACATATGCAATCTAGGGGTAGTGATGCAAACTCTTATTTCAAAATATTCAACTAAACCAGAGGTTCACAACGGGGTCATTCAAAGGATGCCAGGGGGCACTGAGAGAAAATTAGTGTGGGGGTGGGGGGGGCGTTATGTTACAAATGGTGGGTGTTTATCAGTCATAATAATCAAATCTATCGTCAAGTTCCTCTTTGCATTAAAACGTTTATCTAGACTTGGAGTTTATCAGTTGGTTCTCAATTATACGGGTTGGTATGCATTTGTACCACGGATCATTTGATTTTGAAGTCTAGTGACGCATCTGAAATATCTGGTTTAGCAGCATCAAATACACAGGCAGAGGTACAACCTCGGCTAATGCACCTGTATGACTCTGGACTGGTCATACACTGGACAGAGCAGTGTGAGCGCAAAGCAGGTGTGTTTTTACATGCAGACCGGTCTTGAGGTCTTAAACGCACAGCTTTGCGGGAATCAGTGAGAAGCAGAAACCATTTGAATTGGGCACAGAATTCTTCATCACTACCCTTGAATTTAATATAGGAACACTGCCTGTACTTTAGGCAGAAATAGATTGATAATAAATATGATCATATCACTACTTCAGCTCTATTAAATTTGTTATAGGCTACATTAGGGGAGTGAGGGAATATAATACATTTTGTTACAACTTTTGTTACTTATTGTTTTTATACATGTTAATAGAGTAGGTCTATTGTTTATAACAAAAATGCCATAGTTTGTTTTATAGAAATCATGTTACATCTAACCATATGGTAGTGGAAAAAGATCCATGCTTCCTTGTGCTTACTATGGTCTTGTTACAAATACCACTGTTAAAACTATAAAAAATAAATAATGAATACATTTAAATTTTCAAAAGGGAAAATGCAAAGTGCACTCTTTAATTTTTTAGATGAAATAGAAATGCATAAATCCTAAAAAAATAAGCTAAAATATTTTTAAGACAAAAATGGGGTAAGGGAATGAAGTAGGGGGGGCGTTCATCAAAAAAAGGTTGAGAACCACTGAACTAAACGTTAAAAAAAGTCTTCACAAATGATAGACACCTGAATTGAGGAATACCTGGAGTGGCAGATCAAAATTATGCCCTAAAAACTAGACGCTGGGGAAATGTTTTTAACAACATACGCGTTCTAGGGTTAATACTTCTGCAAGACGGGTATTTTCACCGTTAAGCTGTGTATCCGCATTGCTGCAACTCTGCATGCACTCTCAGAGCACACGCCCACATCTAAGCTGCTTGTCAGTCTGACAGACAGCGCCTGGGTATCAAAATGAAGAAAAACTTGTGGAATGAGTAAAAGTGGACTTTTAGGATTTTCATTATTTGTGTAGTTTCTCTCTACTGTTAAGCAGATCAACCAGTGGTTGTCTTGTGGTCGTAATAAGCACCCTTGTCATTAAAGAAAAGATCAATCAATCTCTGAATTATTTTTTTATTTCATTTATTTATTTATTTACCAAAAATAAAATTATACATTGAATTTACGTGTACTAGAATACTTGTAAGTGGCAGCAGTGATTTATCATGAAAACAATTGTGACTTGGATTTGTCTTTTTTTTTTTTTTTTTTTTTTTTTATCAATAAAAAATTACATTTTTAATAATGTAATATGGTTATGATGGAGTTAACTAGAGTTAACTAGTGGTCCAATTGGTTAGATTCGTGGCAGTAACAGTGCTGAACGGTCTTGTGTTCAAAAACATGTAGACCGTGCAACTGGTGGAATGGAATGGAACTTGATGTGTTCTTAAAGGTTACAATTTTGGTTTCAACTAGGTTTGGATGATGCAACTGCCAAATACATCAATCTAACATAGTCCAGCAAATACAAATAGTGCAGACGGCACTTTCTCCATCGCCCTCCCTGTGCCACTGCGAATACTCAGCTGTATATCTATTGAGCATTTTAAAATGACCAAAATGCACATCTCTAACTCATACTTGGTTGATTTAGACATTTGTTGTCTAACAGTTGGGGAAATGTAGGTTTCTTTTTAGTAAACTCTGTTTTCCTCACAGCAGACTACTCGTATGGTAACCACAGTGGTTGGGGTGGAGCATCGTACCCTCAACACCAGAGCATGAACTCTCAGGGACACTTCAGCGAGCGGTATGCATCCTTACGCCTATTACCCCCTGATACCATAGCTAAATCAGGATACATGATTTAGTTAAATCATACATTTAGCACAATGGAATTACATGTATCTGCTTCTGTCTCATTGCTGTTTCTTTTTTTTGGACAGTGTGCCCGTGTCTGGCCCTGATCGTGAGCAGCTCAAGATTGAACTACAGCAAGTCAACCAGCAGATCAACCAGCAGACCCGTGGCATGGAGGTGTGTAAAAAGTCAATCTAAATTCATCATGCCCAGTTTACACCCCTGACTGTTTCCGCCTCTGTAATTTATTAACTCAAATTATATTTTTTTTATCCGCACACACAGGCTGCCAGTAACTCCATGCTCCTGCAGAGGGAGGCGTGTGCGCTGGCATCTCAGCCTGCGCCGGCGGTGAAGTGGTCCTCAGGTGGTGCTGTGTCCAGTGAGCAGCTAAGCATGGAGCTTCATCACGTAGAGCGAGAGATCGGAAAAAGAACCCGTGAAATTGCCATGGTGAGGCTCTGTTAGTGACAGAAGAAACTCTTCAGTCAGAAACATACTCTACGCAAGTACCCAAATGCAGATGTGAATGCTTTGCAGTAACAAACCTCAGTGCTCAAGGGGGCAATAAAGTTACCTTCAAATATCAATGCCAAATGTGATGTTATTATTCAGGTAGCTAGATATAAAGATGTTGAAACTTGAGCTCGCTGAATCTATTTCCATGATTGTAGGAGAACCAGGTGGCCCATGAATACAAGCTGAAGGCCACAGAGAACGGGCAGCCTGACCATAAAGCCCAACTGGAGGAACTCTCTTTAGCTTTGGGGTAAGTGAGGAAATAAAGCTTACACGTGTAACTCCTTGCTCATCAGGCTAATGTATCCACAAATACACTCACAGTTTCTCTCTCCTCTTCTCTCCATCAGTGAGGTGTCTAATGGATCCAGTGGCATGAAGCCAGCCAGTAATGTGGGTGGATCTTTGCTGTCTCTGACCAGTAAGACGTCTTCTCTCACCCTTTGCTCACCAGAGCAAGCGGCGAGTAGCTCAGACCTTCAAAAGAATGGTGTTGTGCACTCTTGCTCATAAGAGTGTATTTACACACATACACTCACACAAACAACCTCACCACCTCCAAAGGTCAATTTCTTTCTTGGTGGGCTTAAAAACATCTCTTGACTCATTCAGCTTCAAAGACGTAGGATCATTAGAATGACGTCAACATGCATTTTGTAATATTCAGACAGAGCTATGATGCTGAGGGATGCATTCTCACACATGCGCACACACATTTGCATGCTGCTACATGCATGCACAAACACGAACTTCTCTGTTGTTTTATTTAGAGAAATGAGCAGTATCTGCCGTGATATAAATTTTCTTTCTTTTTGTTCTGTGAATGAGCTTTTTGTTTTAAATGACTTCTCATCCCCTGGAAACCAGGGCATCTGAGCAATGCTGGCTTTTTGTTGTGTTTCCCTTAAATCGACAAAGAACAGTAAGCCCGAAGCTAGCATGGAAAAGATGACGCAAATTTGATAATTGTTGGAGTCAAAATAAGAATCAAACAAACTGTATTTTTAACATTAGGGCTAGTCGGGGCCTCTGTTGAACTCCTTGGATCTATGCAGCCTTGAATATGATCTGACTCACCTGGTTTCAAGTAGCATGGAGAACCTTTTGTGAATCCATTTTTATGGACCGTTAACACAGGTCTCCCCACATGAAACGCAACCGTGGCAGTGTATCGCTGTAAGGCAGTTAGACTGAACTCTGGATAACACAAGGGAAGAGATATTTAATCGGTTGTCAGGTTTAGTTTAATTTATGGTTTGGCTATATAACTGTTAAGGAATTTATAAATGTACGAAAACTAACGCACTCTGTTTTATAGAATGCAAACAAATGTCTTTAAAAATGAGCACTTTTTTCAATGTTTTTCCATGAGTGTATGCTTTTTAGTTGAGGAGGTGCAACACTTCAAGTCCCTTGTGTTCTTCAGAGCTTTGTGGTTTGGGATGATTTTCTTTTTCCTCCTACTGCCACAGTTATTTTAAGATTTCAGCCTATTAGGAAATAATTTCATCAGTTTCCCCTAACTTCTGTGAAGTTGCTTATTCGGCTCTCCTGGTTGAGTTTGCATATTCGGGTCTTGCCGCAAAATCGCTGCATAGAAATATAGGGTGCGTAGTTTAAACCAAACTGGGTCCCGTAGAGTTACAGTTTTGACACTCTGGAGAAAATTCCTGAAATTTGCATGAATAAAAATCCTGATGGGTTTCCATCCATGTGTTCATATTAGATTAGCTATTTTAATGTCTTTAAAATTACATAGATCTGTAAATGACCTCTTTATAAATTCGTTCATTTGTTCAGAAACAGTTCTCCAGAGACAATTACGAATTTCTGCAGAAACATGAGAAGCAAATTTCTGTGTAAATAGCTTGTTAACACCATTCTTGCATAAACAATTGCAATGAATTGAATGCGACGGTGTACGTAGGGAATGGTTTTACAAACGATTTACACAATTTGTTTTGCGCGTTTTATGAAGGAGGCCCATTGAGTGTGTTTTTACACAATCTATTCAATGACTGTTTAAAAACAAGGCCCCATAAAACAAAGAGAACAAGATTATTTGAAGTCTGAAGTCTTCCTATAGTGATGACATTCTTCACGTGTGACATTTTGTTCAAGTCTCTTGAGACCGACTATTATATACAGCTCCAATTTTGGGTGCAACCTCTTAACGTGTAATCGTTGTCATTTTTGTGCTATAGCCATGGTGATTATAGTTGATTTGTCTTATTATTAGTATGACGATGACTTGTCGTCATCGGCATTATTTGATTTTCTTGCTCGTGACAGAGCACACAGCCTTTTCAAGCAATCGTCAAGATTGAAGTCGAGCTGTGCTGACACGAAGAGATGACGTCGACCCTCCTGATGAGGTGTAAACTTACTGTGTGATGTTAATCACACTCGCTTAGCAAATTCTCCAGAATATCATCTTTTTTTATTGCTAAATTGTTACCTCCTCCCACTCCTTGAATAGGAAATACAATTCTCTATGAATTTTAGTAGCGTTTTCCATGCTGTTGAAGATGAAAAATCCCGTGACCTAATTAATGCCTTGCCTGATTTGAGATGTGCGGTGTAGGGCTAGCAAATGATTTCTCAGCTGAGCCTCTTGTTTCCTCTCTGGTGAAACTGGCCCCTGACTAGAGCTTCAAGATCTTTCCATCTGCCCTTAAAAGTTTTAGGATTTATAGTATCCTCTAATTAGAAAATTGGGTCACACTTCACCCCAAAATAAAAAACATCTAAAATTTTATTTTACATAATGTAAATTAAGCAGATTTTTAGGGCCATTAAGTTTTTTTTTTGGTATTGTGGCATTATTTTCATGACAATTTATCTCATTATCGTAATATTTTAGGGAATTTTACTTTTTAATAATAATAATAAAAAAACAAAAAAAGTCCCATTATTTTCAATGGGGATTCTCATTAGATGCATTGTATTGCAGTACAATTTTTTTGTAATTAATTTCAGTATTATAGTAAAAATCACTGTAACAGTTATTTTATTTAAATCAGCATAAATTAACAGCAGTACAACAACTTCTACAATAACATATAAATACTTTGCTTAATGGTCCTAAAAATAAAAGTAAAATCTAATTTTCTTTTTTACACAAGGTAATTGAAGCCGATTTTAAGGACCATTAAGATGTCCATTAAGATTATATTCATGACATTTGAGTTCATTATTGTAATATGTTAAGACATTTTGTAATACTGAAAAAAATCTAATTTTCAATGGTGATTTTCATTAGATGCAAGTATTACATTCATTAGATACTGTAGTACAATATTCCAACAAAAAATTACAAATACAATTTATTAAATCAGCATAAATTTAAAGGCAGTACAACAAATACCAACATTATGTATAAATGCTTTTTTTTGCATTACTGTAATGAGAATTTGATTTGTATTATTAGTCATAAAAATAATGGCTCAATTCATAAATTGTTAATGTTCCTAAAATAGGCATAATGTTCTTGATGCAAAATGTAAATTAGTTATTTCTTATTTGGGGGTAACATTTGACACGGTGAATACACTTTGGATCACTCTTACATGCCACCTCACCTATCATTTATCCAATAATAATAATAATAATAATAATCCATATCCAATCATCCGTTTCTTCAATGATTTCCTTCTGAATTAGCCAAATTCATGAAAACAATTTTTTTAATTAAACTGAGGAACATTGCACCAGGAGGATATAATACGCTCACTGAAATCCCTTTATTTTTAAATGGGGGGGAAAGGAAATGATTGCTTATTGCTTAAACTTTCATAGGATATGTTCAGAAAGTGGCTACTCGATAAGTGACATCGATAAAGGCATATGAACCTGATTTACCACAGTACATGGCAAGGCTTGGTATACGGAGGAAAGGAATTTTGCTTAGAATTGTCCTCCTCCAGCTAAATTTACAGGAGCTTTGCTAACATGCTCCAGTCAGCATAAGTCACCATCTTTTGTTCTGTACTAGCATGGTGAGCATTTGATTTCGCAATGCTAATCGCTACTATGACAAGTAAACAGCACCTGACACATTAGCCAACGCTTGGCGGGTGTACTGATACTTTTTCGTTTGGCTTTTATAGAGTGCCCAAAGCTGTACTACAGTAAGCATTCTCGAGTGATGCATTGCCAGTGATGCTTTTTATTTTAATCTTTGGATTATATGGGAATGTGCTATCTTGTATTTAATATTTGGCACTTGCTTGGGTGCTATAGAGCTTCATTTTTTTCTCTAAATATCAGTGATCTCACTGAGCTAATTACTTCTGCGTGGATATTTTTAGTTTGTTTCACGATCATGTCAACCCTCTTAACGGGAAAAGACTTGGTTAGGCTCATTTACAGTTTCGTGCATGAGGTTTTTTCCCTCAACAGAGAAATTGCAGGATAACGTGATTTTCTTTGAGAATGGGTCTGTTCCTAATAGATGATATTCATTTCTCTGCCTTGATTGTGTCTGTTTTGAACAGACCTGTTGAATTCATTTAAATGAAAAGCAAATTAACTCATTTTGAAGCTTATAACACTGTTATGGCTGTGTCTTTTTTTGTTTTATTCCTAACTTTTTTGGGAAATGTAATGGCTTTTTTATGATTACTTCCAAGTTGTCTTGTAAAATCTCTTAAATTAAGGTACAGGCTCAATTTCAACAAGGAAAGGTTTTATATATAAATATATATTATACTCCATTAAGGAATGTTTAGAACCATCTTACTCCAATGTGGATGTAGCCATTATTACGCCATTTTATGACTTTGTAAAAGAATTCACTGTGTGAAAATTGGTTTGCATTTTTGTATAATACAATCTGCTTTTTTTCGTTTGTTTGAAAGGAAAGGGAGGTGAAACTGGATGTTAGAGGACAAGATTTTTAAAAAATTATAATTTAACATAAACCTGTGATATTAAGAAGAAAATGTTACTTGTGTACAACAATGAATCTAAATGAGAGGGATGGAATAAACAATATTGGGAACACTGCTATAAAAATGTGAGTCTCTGTTGTTTTCTATTCCTAGGATTTCTTTTGATGCCAGCACTAATATCAAGATATTTATCATGTTTTTCTCAAATTGAAGAGTGTTCAAGTTATATAGAATAAATACGGTTTTTGGAAAGGAGTTAAAATTAATTCAGTGTCCAAATAAACTAAGGTGGGAAAAAATACTAGCAAACAGAGTAGTTGTTTTTTTTCTTGATTTTTAAAAAACTCTACGTGAGTGGAAAGCAAAATTAGACATAAAAACATGGTTTAAGAAAATTCTGCACTCCATGAGAGAAAGTAGAAAACATTTAGTACTAATTGTTTGTACTAAGACCACTGAACAACTACAAAGTATTTCAACTTGCCTGTGTAATGTACTTGCTCTTTCATTTTAAAAGGAACATATGTGACATCAGCAGCATTTAGGAAGAAATCACTGGAATTTTGTTGACTGCATTAAATCAATCACTTCCATGAATAACCTTCCCTTTCACACTGAGATACTTCACTTTAAAGGAGAGTACCATTGTGGTGCACACAAGTAATCGGCTAATTGAGTACTCGTTCAGCACCAACTAATCGACCATTAAAAAAATACTACTCAAAAATCATAAATTGATTTTCTTTTGTGCATTTGACTGCCATAGGCAACGTTGAATTCTGCTGTACTTTCCCTCTGAATCTCTTACCAAGTCTCACAGTTACAACATTAATGCACTGAGAATTGTAATGAGAACTGAATTAATACATATTGGTAATTTTTCCTGAAAGAAACGCAGAGTTTGTTTTTTTGTTTAGAGTACTCAACCACAAAATTACTCTATAATGCCAATCCGTAGAGTAAGATTTATCCAAAAGCAAATCCCTTGGATTTCTTTGACATGTTATACTTTCCAGATTTGATCATTGAGATTAACATCTGATTAGTGTGTAAACTACTAATGAAGTCCATGTCTTCTTGTCTTACCTGTAATGATGAAACAGAAATGAGAGTCAAGAAAGCGAGCTCAAAACTAACATAAACTGGACATAGAAATATTGTCTTTGAGATCATCCTTTACATTTGGACTTTTTGATCAAGAAAAATAATTTAGTATGCTGTACATAATTACTTTCACTTACAATGACTGGTTGTTTGTGATCATAAAAGTTATTATAATACATAATCAATGAAACTGACAAATTCCATCAAAACAAATTAAATCTATGATATATATATATATATATAAACAAAAATTAAAATAAACATGAACCATTTCAATATTTTTTGAGTGAAAATAATTTAGATAATAAATATATAAACAATAATCCGTTTAAAAAACAAAAATACGACTGTACCACAGTTGTGGCGTCAGTTCCACCACTCCCTAATAAAGATTTTTTTATTTGTTAAGTCGACAAAAGTGTCAGTGAAGAGCATGCTTGAGGAAAACAAAAGGAAAATCAAGGTAAATGTCAATTTTGAACAGAATATTTTTACTAGGCTCTAGGGATGCCAATTTTGGCAAATTCTTTTAACCGGGTAATCGCCAGTATTAACCGGTTATTAATCGGTTAATCGGTTAACCGATGAGCCATGATTCAAACAAGTGACCGAACAGGCATGAGTCATGACAATATGTTTTGTCAACAAGTCAATACTTTCATCCATTACGTATGTTCGGAGCCGTGATATACTGGATGTTTTTAATGCAAACATTTTATTCAGTGTGTACAGTATGTAGCGTTATGTGTAAATAAAAAGTGAGAGAGTGCAATAATGATTGTATTTCCTTAAACTTTTTTTTTATATATATATATATATATATATATATATATTAGTAGTTTAGTATAACGTACTAATAACTTTTGAGCACCGGGGATTTTAGTTTTCTAAAGAATATGAGAAGTTGCTGACTATTTGGAGTGAATTTGTTTGGTATGGATGATAACTATTATGTTGTTTTTTAATTCATTTGATTCTGTTTCGAGAACACACAGTCTTATTTCTTCTTTAATTTGATTTGGGATTAAAATCTTATTTTAATATAACATGTCTTATGTACTTAAGATGACAGGAATAAAAAGAATAAAAAATGTGTCTTTATGCATCCTGCGATGGTATATCTCAGTACGGCACAAGTAGTTTTGTGGAGAAAAAATACCAAACAATGCATATGTAACGGGGAGCCAGCTGATAGATAACTGTGTAATGTGTATCAACCTCACTCTCCTGACCTCAAGAGGTGCACTAGCGACTGACGCTAGGGGCTGTAGCCTTTAGCTTCCTTGTTAGCGCACCCGCCTCCCATGCCGGTTCGAGTCCCGAACGGAGCGGGTAGAACAGGAGCGTCACAATGGTGCCGTGACCTGGATGGGAGTGAGGTTTAGGGGGGTGAGTGTAACGGGGAGCCAGCTGATAGATAGCTGTGTAATGTGTACAAACCTCACTCTCCTGACCTCAAGAGGTGCACTAGAGACTGATGCTAGAGGCTGTAGCCTTTAGCCTCATTGTTAACACACCTGTCTCCCATGCTGGAGATGCCGGTTCCAGTCCCGAACGGAGCGGATAGAACAGGAGCGTCACACATATATCCAGTATTTCAAATAAACACCAAACTTTGAAGCTGCCAGAGAGAAAATATCATTTGTTATATGGATAAATTTAAACATTAAAGCTTATACAGATGTCTACTGGCAGAACTTAAACTACTAACTTTTAGTAGCCAATATAACCTGTCAAACAAAACTGCGGATAGGCTAAATGCCACACGGACAACACTAAATAACATAATATTGTAAAAAGAATCTAATATAATATGTAGCTGTGCATATGCACATGAAAAACATCCAGTACGTCATTGAAGTCAAGTACGTAGTGGATTAAATCAACTATGTCATCGCGCTACAGTCCACAGCGACTGAGAGGAAAACTGTGGTTTACGTGTTAACAGTCTCCCTTGTGTACATAACATGCTTTACATGTAAAACCCATGAAATCACATCTCTGTTATTTCTTGAATTAACCTCTCAGTTAATTTTTAACCGAAATTATTAGTCGAGCAAATTGTTAATGCTGGTTTATCGGTTAGCCGACATTAACATCCCTACTAGGCTCTATTTCTAATCAAACTCTAATTTTACACAATTATGCTGAAAGAATGAACATACTATTAAATTGTGTGTATTTAGGATAAATACAATGTTAGCTATGAAATTACACTTAGCAAGTCACAGCAGTCATCCATGTTATTTAAATTATATATATATATATATATATATATATATATATATATATATATATATATATATATATATATATACTGGCGGCCAAAAGTTTGGAATAATGTACAGATTTTACTCTTATGGAAAGAAATTGGTACTTCTATTCACCAAAGTGGCATTCAACTGATCACAGTGTATAGTCAGGACATTAATAATGTGAAAAATTACTATTACAATTTGAAAAAAATGTTCAGAACTTCTTAAACTACTTCAAAGAGTTCTCATCAAAAAATCCTCCACGTGCAGCAATGACAGCTTTGCAGATCCTTGGCATTCTAGCTGTCAGTTTGTCCAGATACTCAGGTGACATTTCACCCCACACTTCCTGTAGCACTTGCCATAGATGTGGCTGTCTTGTCGGGCACTTCTCACACCTTACAGTCTAGCTGATCCCATAAAAGCTCAATGGGGTTAAGATTCATAACACTCTTTTCCAATTATCTGTTGTCCAATGTCTGTGTTTCTTTGCCCACTCTGACCTTTTCTTTTTGTTTTTCTGTTTCAAAAGTGGCTTTTTCTCTGCAATTCTTCCCATAAGGCCTGCACCCCTGAGTCTTCTCTTTACTGTTGTACATGAAACTGGTGTTGAGCAGGTAGAATTCAATGAAGCTGTCAGCTGAGGACATGTGAGGCGTCTATTTCTCAAACTGGAGACTCTGATGTACTTATCCTCTTGTTTAGTTGTACATCTGGCCTTCCACATCTCTTTCTGTCCTTGTTAGAGCCAGTTGTCCTTTGTCTTTGAAGACTGTAGTGTTCACCTTTGTAAGAACTCTTCAGTTTTTTGGCAATTTCAAGCATTGTATAGCCTTCATTCCTCAAAACAATGATTGACTGATGAGTTTCTAGGGAAAGCTGTTTCTTTTTTGCCATTTTTGAACTAATATTGACCTTAAGACATGCCAGTCTATTGCATACTGTGGCAACTCAAAAACAAACACAATGTTAAGCTTCATTTAACAAACCAAATAGCTTTCAACTGTGTTTGATATAAAGGCAAGTGATTTTCTAGTACCAAATTAGCAATTTAGCATGATTACTCAAGGGCACGTTCAACCCCAACAAAACGTAGCAAAACGTTTATTTAAACAGAAACGTTGGTGCGTTGAACACCCTGATGTGTTATGCAGGCGTTGCAAATATGGCAGCTGAGAAGGCCATTCTTTGTGTTCTTTTCAAAGAATTTTAGGAGCCTGATGAAATCGGTTTAAATACGTGTTTAATACTACAAAATACGCTCGATGTTACAGTCACTGCCCTTGCCGTCCAGAATAGCAGAGAACATTCCAATCGAGTGAAGGGATATGTGGAAACTGTGGTTCCTAATTATGGTGATCCAAAATTTGCCTCGCATTTCAGGATGACAAGGCAAACATTTCTTCTAATGTCTTCAGTTGTTGCATAAACCAAGCTGCAGTGGACACATTTATAAAGGACTTTAGTTGGATTCATTGTGCGCACTGCCTTTTTAATACGGCGGGGTTTACACGTCACTGCTGATTGGATAACACCTCTGACACACCCACCAAATGAGAGAAAACGTACCTCAAAGCACGTTGCACACTGTTTCACACTGTTTCGAGGAAACATGTTGTTCAACCCGGAAACCGTAGCAAAACGGTACACCGTTTTGAGATTGAACGTGCCCCTGGATAAGGTGTTGGAGTGATGGCTGCTGGATATGGGGACTGTCTAGATTTAATCAAAAATGACTTTTTTCAAATAGTGATGGTGCTGTTTTTTACATCAGTAATGTCCTGTCTATACTTTGTAATCAGTTGAATGCCACTTTGTTGAATTAAAGTACCAATTTCCTTCCGAAACAGCAAAATCTGTACATTATTCCAAACGTTTGGCTGCCAGTGTGTGTGTGTATATATATTACATTGGACCATGGTACTTCTGTGGTATGTTTCTGGAAATGTACCATGGTAGTCATTCAGTACATAAATCAAAGTTCCATGGCATTATTAACTTTTGATCTAAGCACTGTACTATGGAAACACAACAGTACTTTTTTAGTAAAGTGGTTGTAATGAGTATTGATGTCATCTAGTCTAGAGGGCAGTAAGAGTTTGTATAAAACTAGGTGCATTCCCAGTGGAAGAGACAATGTAATTTACATGTGCTGAGTGTGTGATGAGGAATAAATAACAGAGCACAATAATTTGAATGACTTTGATTTAATACAACCAAACAATACATGGTACCAAGAGTGGGGTTCTTCAAACAATGGATGCGATTAAACCACCAGATTTATTGAAATTGACTGGAAATGTCGACGCAAACTGGAGGAGTTTCAAACAGCAGTTTGAGGTGTATGTTGCAGCTATTGGTCAAGTGGATGCTACTGATGAAAGAAAGATTGCCATGCTACTTACTATTGCAGGAGCAGATGCAGTGGAAGTGTATAACACGTTTACTTTGGCTGAAGAGGCAGATAAGAAGAAACTGGACAAGGTATTAGAAAAATGTGATGCCCACTGCCTGTCAAAGAAGAATGAGGCATACGAAAGGTATGTTTTTCGAACACGTATGCAACATGAAGGAGAGACAGTTTTCTCACAGAACTTAAGATCAAAGCTAAAACTTAATGAATTACTTATTCAGCTTAATGTAAATTTAATGAATTACAAGAGTCAATGATTCGGGATTAGATTGTGTTTGTTATATGTGATAAGGAACTCCGAGAAAGACTGTTAAGAGAACCCCAACTTACATTAGACAATGCTGTAAAATTGTGTCAGTCCAGTGAATTAGCGAGACAGCAATTGCTGAAGTTTGATGTTGCCGCAGTTCTTTGGATGGCCTCTCTTAAAGGAGCAATATGTAACATTGACATCAAGCGTTGTCCTTTGTACTGCAGTCCAAATTCAAAATATTGGAGAGAGTTGTCCCCCCCAGAGACTCTAAGTTCACGTGGGTTGCCAGGTTGAGGACACGCAACAGGAACGAGCAAACTGACAATGGCAAGCGACGAGCCTTACATTAAGTTGATCAGCTAATGTATACGTTTGCAATGTTTTTATTGTTTGCAAATTATAAACCAGCTCATGTGGATTTTTTATAACTCTGTAATGTTAGCTAGATGTATTGCTGGCTTCCATGGCAAATCCATGTTTCAAATTTGGCAACCCGGGGTGTCTAAATACTTTTGGGAAATGGGCAGTGGGCGGGATCACACAGGCCAAAACACAAACAGAAATTCCGGCCCGGAACAGACATTTCAATGTAGAATATACTGCTGTATGTTTTCGGAGAAGCCAGTATTTCAACTTAGCATGTTTCCTAAATCTCTGATAACATATTATGATAATTTTATGCTTTAATACAGTAAATATATTACATATTGCTCATTTAACGCTGACGTTGACAATATTTCATTCAGGAAAAAGGGACGCTCCAGGCAAAGATACAGAAACAGAAGCATTCTACTGCAAACGCTGTGGAGACAAACATAAGCCCAGACGGTGCCCAGCCTTTGGCCCAAATCATTATGCAAAAATGTGTTTTTTAAAAAAAAAAGTGAAAACATGTAGTGCATGTAGTGGATGACACAGATGACCGTGACACGTTGAGTGATTCATTTTATGTTCAGACGGTGTCACAACAAGAGGTAAAATATGCACAGGTAAAAGATTTTGATAAGTGGATTGCTCCTCTAGTTGTTAATGGGACTATTGTGCCTTTCAAATTGGATACTGGGGCAAAGGCTAACTTAATTAGTATCAAGGATGTGAAAACGTTAAAAGAGAGACCTTTAAAGATGTGTAGTCCCACTCAAAGCCTGCAACGGACAACCGATTGAGACACATGAAGTGTGCCGGCTGAAGGTTCAAGTAAAAGGAAAGACTTGGAATATGATGTTTGTTGTAGTTTCTTATGGACATGAGTCTCTCTTTGGAGATAGGGCTTGTGAAGGACTTAAGCTGGTCAAGAGAGTCTATCAAATTAATGAGTAAAATGTGTCTCTACAGATGGGTTGTGACAAAGTACATGACATTGTGAAACAATTTTCAGATATTTTTACTGGTCATGGAACTTTGCCATTCAGCTATAAAATACAGTTGAAAGAAGATGCTAAGCCAGTTGTGCATGCTCCCCGGCGAGTACCAACACCCCTGGATCAAATGACACCATTAGGAGTTATACAATGGACCTACAGATTGGGTGAACTCCATTTACGTGTGTTAAATAACCCAATGGTATCTTAAGAGTGTGCTTGGACCCGAAATACCTTAATGAGAGCATCAAAAGAGAGCATTATCAGATTCCCACTCATGAGGAGATCACTAGTGAAATGTCAGGTGCCAAGTTTTTTAGTAAATTAGACACTCCTCATGGTTTTTGGCAGATCAGACTGGATTCTGAGAGTATCAAATACTGTACATTCAATACACATTTTGGAAGATATTGTTTTCTTAGGCTTCCATTTGGAATTATGTAAGCCCCAGAAATTTTTCATCACGCCATGGAAACCATTATTGAAGGTTTAGAGGGAGTTACGTGCCCTGGGCATGGTGAATTTCCTTGGCAAGTTTGTCCCTAATCTTTCAGCTAAAACATCTACAAAGGTTGATTCAAAATGACAAAGACTTTGTGTGGACTGCCGTGCATAATAAGGAATGGAAAATGTTGAAGGAGATGCTTACGTTTGAACCTGTCCTTATTTCATTTTTTTGATCCAGCTCGTAAAACTACGATTTTGACTTACACCTCTAGGGATGGTTTGGGTGCTGTGCTTCTACAGGCCCATGATGATGATTGGAAACCAGAATATGCTTCTCATTCCATAACAGAGACAGAAAAAAAAAACTCTCAAATTGAAAAAGAAACCTTGGGTTTGTTGTTCAGCTGTGATAAATTTCATGGATATCTATGAATTACCTACCTTTACAGCAGAGACTGATCACAAACCATTAATCTCCATTATTAAAAAGAACCTGAATGATATGTCACCTTGAATTCAACATCTGATAATGAAGCTGCAAAGTTATGGTACGAATTTACTGTATACACCTGGTAAATATCTCATTGTTGCAGAGCCCCTGTATCCTCCACAGTCTGTGACATCTCAAAGGAAGTTGAAAGACATGTAAGCATGATTGCTGCATCTCTACCAGTCTCAGATGAGATGTTGAAACTGATAGCAGAAGAAACAGCTAAAGATGATGTACTGCAGAAGGTAATGATCAATCTTCAGCAAGGATGGACAAAAGGCAAGTGTCCACAGTATTTTTCCATTCAGGCAGAGTTGAGTGTGGTCAATGGATTGCTGTTGAGAAAAAATAGAACTGTTATTCCAAGATCAATGCACCAGAACATGCTTCGCCGAATACATGAGGAGCACTTGGGCTTTGAAAATGCAAAAGAAGAGCGAGGCAAGCCATTTATTGGCCTGAGATTAATCTCAACATTGAGGCATTAATCAGTAAGTGTGACACCTGTCTCAGACAGCATTACAAGCAACCCGAAGAACCAATGTACCTGTGGAGCCATGGTAAAAGGTTGGAACCGATCTTTTTCATGTGAACGGTAAAGACTTTTTGCTAGTAATCGATTACTACTCAAATTATCCTGAAATTGCACAGCTTTGACATACCACGGCAACTGATGTGATTCATCACATGAAAAGCATGTTTGCAAGGCACGGAATACCACAGATTGTGCAAAGTGGTAATGGCCCACAGTATGATAGTCGAGAATTTAATATTTTTGCAGAGCATTATGGTTTTTAAACACACTACTGCGAGTCCTCTTTACCCGAAGGCTGAGAAGGGTGTTCAAATTGTAAAAAAGACTTAAAAATGGCAGCTGAGAGTAACTCGGATCCGTATCTGGCCTTATGTTATCGTTCTTCTCCTCTGGGTTGTGGATCATCTCCTGCCGAACTCCTTATGAATCGAAAGCTGCGTGACACGCTGCCAAATGTGGCATCTAAAAGAAAAAACCAAAGCCAGGCATGGAAACACATGCAGCTTTTGAAATGGAAGCAAAAAGTGTACCATGATAAAGCAGTTCAGAGCCTGAAACCTCTTGCAGAACGAGATGTGGTGAGAATTGAAGAACCGGCATCATGGAAGAAAAAATCTGCAGTTTTAAAAGGGGTAAATCCCAGGTTGTATATTGTTCAGACTGAAGATGGACATATTCTAAGGAGAAATCGACGGAGTTTGCTTAAGTCTCAAGATACTTTCACAGAATCATTCAATTCTGAACTGCACCCTTATGAAGTACCAACTCCTGAAACGCAATTTCCTGAATTTCCACAGTCGTTTGAACAGCAGGCCTCTGAACCTCATGAAATGCCATCTCCTGAACCTTCTCTATCTAAAACAATTACTGAAGTTCCAGTGTTATGCAGGTCTACTAGGGCTCAATAAAACCCTGTTAGAATGGACTTGTGGATAGAGGGACAGTAAAAAACAAACAAAACAAACTTTATAATCTGTCATGGTTAAATGTGGGGAGAATTGAGTGGACTATTAGTATATGAATTGTGTTTTTGAATTGTGAATATGAATTGTCTTTGATGCAAAGAATATTGGAATGTGTTTTACTTGTTGTGATGATATTGAATTCTTGTCTACTCATTGGTATTTTATGGAATTATGTATGTGTGGTGATGTGTGTTAAAAGATCTTGGTAATTTTCCTTATTTCTTAACATGTAAAGGAAAGGGGATGTAATGAGTATTGATGTCATCTAGTCCAGTAGAGGGCAGTAAGAGTTTGTATAAAACTAGGTGCATTCCCAATGGAAGAGTCCATTAGACAGCGAGACTGTAGGACAGGAATGCAGAAGAGCTGCTGGGAATTGTCACCATGTTTTAACTAACTAGTTTGCTCTTCTAGGGACGTTTATTAAATTACACAAAACAACTTGATGCGTAATCACCGAGTAAAACCTGTAAGTGCACCTATTCTCATGTCAGTCATGTGCATTGTGCATAAAATGAAGCAGAGAATTAATGTATAGAGGCATTTCTCCAATGTCGTAAAACTGCTTTGCAATGATGCCAATTGCATTATGGCAGGTAGTCCAAAATATTTATGAATTAAATATCAAAATTCACCATAAGTTAAATACAGTTTGCTTACTTGTTCATTTCATATAAAGTATTTTATATGATAAAAGCATTTATACATGTATATAAATATTTCTTTATTTTGTAAAATTGCCTTTCTTTATTTAAAGATTGAATACCAAGCTTTTCTGTTGACTTTAGCAATCTCTGTGTGCATGCGTGAACTGGCCAAACTTCCTTCTTGAGTTTATGATGAGAGTACAATGAGGTACTTGTTGCTCTAGTTAATACGTTTTTGTATCTTTAATACAAAATCTTTGAACAGATCTGATGTGATTATCTACTTCATGGGCTAATTCATCACATATATGTTTGCTTCGTCTCATGTATGTAGAATCTTTCGTGTAATTCAACGTTTAAGTGTCTAATCACAGTGTTTTCTGCGAGAGCAACAGGCACTTTGAGCAAAAACTTGCCTTGAGCTGATAGAGCAGAAAAATGGTGGGAGACTGTTTTCAGTAGACTTTAAAGATTTAAGGTTGTTTATACCTTTCATATAAATCCTGCTTCTTCCCCCTTTCAGTCGCATGAGCATGTATGTGAGAATCTGCATTTTTTAGCGCTAAACAATGCAAGTTCTCGCATGACCGCACATGCCAACAAGCTTCTCGGTAACGCTAATGACCGCCCAATGGACGTCAAGATTTTCACTTGAAAGATGACTTAAATTTCTGGTTGGTCTGGGGTGGTGTGTCACAGCATCATTGGACTGGGCTTGCTGAGATTGCAGGCAATCTCAGTGCTGTGCATTACAAGGAAGACATCTTCCTCCCTCATGTGGTACCCTTCCTGCAGGCTCATCCTGACATGACATTCCAGCATGACAGTGCCACCAGCCATACTGCTCGTTCTGTGCTTGATTTCCTGCAAGACAGGAATGTCAGTGTTCTGACATGGCCAGCAAAGAGCCCGGATCTCAGTCCCATTGATCACATCTGGGACCTGTTGGATCGGAGGGCGAGGGCTAGGGGCATTCCCCCCAGAAATGTTCGGGAAATTGCAAGTGCCTTGATGAAAGAGTGGGGTAACATCTCACAGCAAGAACTGGCAAATCTGGTGCAGTCCATGAGGAGGAGATGCACTGCAGTACTTAATGCAGCGGGTGGCCACACCAGATATTGACTGTTACTTTTGATTTTGACCCCCACTTTGTTCAGGGACACATTATTCCATTTCTGTCACATGTCTGTGAAACTTGTCCAGTTTATGTCTTAGCTGTTGAATCTTTTTATGTTCATACAAATATTTACACATGTTAAGTTTGCTGAAAATAAAAGCAGTTGAAAGTTTTTTTTTATTTTTTATTTTTTTTTTTTTGCTGAGTTTATTAAAGCTTTGTATGTAATAGCTCACCATGTTAATTAAGCTTATGGTGATGTTTGCTTGTGAGGCTGAGCAGTGTTAATTGTCCACTTCATGGTGAGCAATCATTAAAAGTCTCAATAACACCTACATTCTCCTGTTTTTAATGGAAAACCTGAGAGAAGATGTGCACTTATTGTCATTTATGTCCCTTGATCTTTTCCCCAGTTGCTTCTGTCAAGTTTTGTGTCCGTGTACCGGTGGAGCAACAGCAGATATGAGGGCTCTACCGTGAAAGGTGTCTGTTTCAAGTCTATTTCTCAATTTGTTTTCCATTCTAATCTGTAATTATTAACATTGAAAACTGTGTGAAACTGATGCAAATGCAAATATATATAGAGCCTATAGGGTATATAAACATTCTCAGCAGTTTGGATGTGAGGCGCTAAAATACGGGACAAAGTACGTCCCTTGTGGATTTAATATTAAACGCAATTCTGTTTCCTTTAGTACTGAACGATTCTGTATTATACATGACGGTTTATATTTTGAAGAACAAATGAAAGAAAAGCTGTCTATGTGCATGTCTGACTCGCAGTTTACACAGAATGTGCATTTGAAGAAGTTCTCTCTCTGTGTCAGTGGCCGAAAACAGTTTGCAAGAATTTTGTCTTTTGTGAGCGCTGCATATAATCTCAAACCATCTCAGGAGGTGCTCAGAGTTTAATTAACGTTAAATTCAGCGGTTAACATTTTACTGTACATGCATAGCCTATATACCAGCATATTTTCCACTATTCTTTTGAATAGGAAAAAAGTGGCTTGTAAAAAAAAAAGTAAGCATTAAAAAGCTGACAGTGAGACATCCAAAAGATGTGGTGAGGGGACAAGACAAGGCAAAAACAATGTGCTCTCAGCAAAAAAATAAAATAAAACTTTAGGCTATTGAATTATTACAAAACAAATGCTTTATCATTGCTTTAGTGGTATTGTGTAAGGTGTATGTTGTTTTGACTGTTATATACACAATGCTGAATTTTATTTTTCACAAATGGGGAGAAACTAGGGCTGTCAATGGATTAAAAATTAAACAAATTAATTACATGATATGGCAAATAATTAATTTAATTAATTGCAGTTGATCGCATATATACATTTTTGCTGAGAAAGCCCCTCAAATAACAATAATTCAATAATATATAATGATCAAATAATTATAAATAGTTATATCTAAATAATTATAAAAATAATAATTCAGGTAATTAAAATGCATTACATTATTGAGGCAGACGAGTAAAGCATTGATAAGACAAAAAGTGGCTTTAGAAGGCAATATATTTATTTCCATATTATTGAACATAATCCTGTCACTGGCCTACAGTCCACAGCAATCAGAGATATATTTATTTATAAGGACTTTTCTAAGGACGCATCAATGTAAACGTGCATCAGATAAACTCTTTTGGGGCATCTCACTTTGGTTGTGTCACGCCATAAACACAGTTTTTATTCACTGTGTCAAGATAAACGTGGTTTGAAACGTCTTGAGATGTGTATTCAGAATTGCGCTCATTCCAACACAAGAATGCATCCTCATCTTGTGATTTCGCAAGGGTCAAGCATGCCTGAGTGTGGTTTGTTCTACAGTTGTGCTTTGCCCATACATCTGGAGTTTCACTAACTGCCCCCTGCTGAAAACGGGCAGTACTTCAAGCTTGAATTGCTCCAATGGTAGAAATATTCCTTATTACACTCCAGGGACATGAATAACTGCATTAATTTGTTTAACGCATTATTTTTATATATAATCAATCGCACCGAATTAACACATTAAATCGACAACCTTAGTAAAAACATTTGAAAATGCTGCAAAAGAGTTTTGGAAATTCATGGAAAAGTCATGGAAATTTACTAGTCAAAATGTGTACGAACCCTGCTTGGAATATGACACACGGGTCATATGGAGGTCTTTCATTGTGCTTTTGGGTTCTTTTAAAAACTTCTCACTGAGTTACTGTATCAACTCTCATTGTTTTGAAAAGACGGACCAGGACATTTGTCAATACTTGTCCTTTTGTGTTCCACTTAAGAAAGAAAGTCATACAGGTTTGGAACAACATGAGGGTGAGTAAGTTATGACAGAATTAAAATTTTTGGGTGAACTGCTTAAACTTTTTGTGGCATGCCATGATATGTGACCTAGTAATGTTGAGCTTTTGTAAGTGACTCAAATGTGATTTAGTCCAGCTTGTACTTTAGTTATGCTGAATTTTGTTACATGCACATTACTATATTCTATGTCCTTGATGGTTTACATTACTAATTATTTTAAATTTGGACATGAGTTGTTCATGTGTACTTTAGAGCATAAAGACTTTTTTTTTTTTAAACAAGTCTCTATACTATATAACAACAAGCAAGCAAGTCATAATCAAGAGTAATTCTATGTAAATAGAAAATGGTTTGTATTACTAATGGATTTTTTTTTTTTTAGGGCTTTGGTGTAATTTGGCTTGTATAGCTTACATCTGTCCAGTAGGTGGGGTATGACGTTTTTATTAGCACCTCTACCAGTACAGTATAATATCAGTCTCTTAGTGTTATATTTTAGATTGTTAATGTGTTTTCTTTACTGAAAATTAACTTATGAATAAAACATCAGTATAATTTTGTTAACTACTTATTTAAATGGTACTTTTGTCAGTTTGCTTAGAGAAGTGTAGGGTACCCCAAATGCTATCCTTTCACTTATTGGACAGTTATTGAAAAATGCTTGATTTAATGACCTTAAAAATGAAAATGATAAATATTTTGTCTCAAAAGAAATGTTAATTTCAGGGATTTTCATTAGCTACATAAATTTGCAACATTTAAAAAATAATAAAAATTCGATCAAATTGCCTCAAAATCAACTTTTTGACACCATACACACAAATCTCATGCAGTGAGAAGTGTATAGTGTCAAACAGGTGTTTAGGAAAGTACTGTGGTATAGTTTTTGTTGCTATTTAGCGTTTTGGGATAAAAAAAAAAATAAAGTCATAGGAGCCTTTTACACCATGGAGCCTTTAGCCCTGTTGTACCCAATTCTGCAATATTACTGAAAATTACTTTGACTGCATCAGTTTTGCTCAGAGTGCTGTAAATGGCATCAAAAGAGATTTGCCATGCCAAAATATATTTCCTTAGAACAAAGGTAATTTTCACTGAGCAGAATCCTGTAAATAGAACGGCTTATATAAAGTTAGAAAGAGGTCACTTGAAATGGAAGTAGTGAAAGGTGTCTTTAGGGGAAAGTTTAATTGACGTGTTTTTTTTTTTTTTTTTTTTTTGACAGAATAACTGCATGGACCAACTGAGCAAAAGACTTCATAAAGTAAATCAGTTTCAGTTTTAAAACTTTTCAAGAAAGAAAAAAAAAACTAACACTGCATTTAATTTATTACCCTGCTTCTGTTAAAGGTGTACTGACAACAAAATCTTGGAAAACCAGAACTTGCATCAAAATTGAATCCACAAGTGCAGTTATTATGCTCCATTTACTGTAAAAACCAGGCAGCAATAAAGTTGTTACATAGTTCGTATAGGAATTCATTCCTTTATTCATTCCTATTTCTTCCTTTGAAGAAATAACTTTTACTTTTAATTGCAAATGTGCAGAAGCCGCAACAGGCGGGACAGAACACCACAAACAGGATTATTCCTTTCCGCTGCTGGAACAATGTACAGTAGGTGGTGAAAGATATACAGAAGACCATTTCCTTTGTACACAATGCGCCTTATATGGTAAGATGCACACAAACGTTTCAAAACAGTATTTAGAGAATCCAGTTAAGGTGGAACAAGATTTTAAAGTTATTTTTGATGATATGTACATTCCAAAAATTGGTTGGACTGCAAAAACAGGTACAGTTAAAAGTAAAAAAAAGCCATACCCTAAAAAAGACAGTGAAGCCTTACGTCTTGTATGTGTACAAAAAATATATACTGTAATTATGCCACTGAAAGTTACAAAAAAGTATTGATAAAATAATTTAAAATGTTGGGGCAAAATATGCCCTCATAATGAATTACTCTGTTTGTTTTTGTTTATTTTTTGTACCATCTAATATAGGTCTTAATATTCTATTCAAGGATTAGTTATGCATTTTATATCTTGTTATGGTTAATATATTACATGTATTACTGTTTATTTTGGTATTTAACCTGAAAAGATGTCTTGCATTATGTTTTTTGTATAGTTAGAAACCAATTAGCCTCAAAGTTAAAAACTGCCCGGAGAATCAAATGCAGAGGGGAAATATTGCCCCATAATTGTGAAGTTAATTTCTATATAAATATATATACAGTATATGAAATTGCCCTGTATTCTCCCTATAATACAAACCATGCATATGATTTGGAATACCTAACAATCTTTGTACATGTTTCCCACACTTTTTGACCAGTGAATTTCCATGATTTATCCTTGATTTTTCTGGTCTCTTGAATTACTGGATAAGGATTTGTAAAATTAATTTACAGAACAATTTTTAGCCAATAGAAATTTTTACAACCCCTGGCAAAAATTATGAAATCACCACACTTAGAGGATGTTCATCCAGCTTTTTTACTTTGTAGCAAATAAACAAATCACAGATATGACAAAAAAGTTTTGTTTAATAGCTGAACATTCTGACTTCGTGGAAACATCCCTCAAACAAATTAAATTACATTATTTTAATTAATGGCATATTTTTTTCCATATCAAGTGAAGTTAAAAATTATGGAATCACTCAATGTTGGAATCACCTTGTAATTTGCATTTCTAAAAATGCTAATTAGTCTGCAGTTAAAAGAGAGTGCTTACAGACCTTAACGAGCTGTTGGCTAATTGAAAGAAAACATGGCTCCAACAAGAGAATTGTCAATTGAAACAATGGAAAGGATTATAAAACTCTTTCAAGAAGGAAATCCAACACTGAGAGTGGCAAAAGAAGTTGGTTGTTCCCAGTCAGCAGTGTCTAAAATTTGGTGCAAGTATAAACAAAATGGCAAGGTTATAAAAGAAAAACATACGGGTAGATGAAGGAAGACGTCAAAGCGTCAGGATAGAAAACTCAAAGCAATATGCCTTGAAAATAGAAAATGCATAACAAAACAAATGAAAAACAAATGGGCGGAAACAGGAGTCAATGTTTGTGACAGAACTGTAAGAAATCAGCTAAATGAAATGGGATTTACATATAGAAAAGCCAAACGAAAACCAGTACTAACACTTAAACAGAAGAAAACAAGGCTACAGTGGGCTAAAGAGAAGCAATCATGAATGTGGAAGATTGGATGAAAGTAATATTCAGCGATGAATCACAAATCTGCATTGGCCAAGGTGATGATGCTGGAACTTTTGTCTGGTGCCGTTCTAATGAAACATATAAAGATGACTGCCTGAAGAAAACAATCATATTTCCCCAGTCATTTATGATATGGGGTTGCGTGTCAGATAAAGGACCAGGAGAGATGGCAATCATAACCTCAACAGTCAATACACAGGCGTACATTGAACTTTTAGACACTTTTCATTCCATCGAGAGAAAATAGATTTTTGGTAATGATGAAGTCATTTTTCAGGATGATAATGCGTCTTACCACAGAGCATTAAAGCTTTTCTTCAGGAAAGGCATCTCAATCTGATTGAAAATTTATGCTGGAAATTGGAAGAAATTGGTCCATGACAAGGCTCCATCCTGCAAAGCTGATCTGTCAACCACTATTCGCGAAAGTTGGAACCAGCTTGATGGAGAATATTTTTTTTTTCATTAGTGAAGTCCATGCCTCAAAGAATTCAGGCCATCATAAAAGCCAGAGGAGGAGTAACAAAGTACTAATTTAATAAAAACAAATTTTTTTATTTATTTATTTTTTTTAATTTTTTTTTGATGACTCCATAATTTTTGTTCTCTACTTGATATGGAAAAAAATATGACATTAATTAAAATAATGTAATTTAATTTGTTTGAGGGATGTTTCACAAAGCCAGGGGTTGTATTTATTTATTTATTCATTTTAGATTTACCTCTTTTCTGTTACTTTTCCAAGCCTGGAAATCCCTATTTTAAAATTCCCTGATGTTTCCTGGTTTTCCATGCATGTTGGAACTCTGCATTGTAATGCTTATCATTTGAGAAAAACCTGTTCCTAACCAGACAGAATGATATATCCATCCAGTCCTTTCACCACCAGTCGAGTCCACCTACAGCTCTACGAAGGGGCGGACTGGCCATAGGGAGAACCGGGACTTTTACCGGTGGGCCGGCCACGAAACAGGGCCAAACGGGCGGCGATAAGCTGAAACGGGCTGCCACATTATGCCGAACGTGCCACAACTGGCTGAAGAGGGCCGCAAAACGGCGCCGCGATATGCAGATAAGGACAGCACCGCCCCTGAATATACGTACTTTCCTGAGTATGTCACTGTGAGAAAAGGAACACCTCTTAGTTGACCTCTGAGTTGACCTCTCAGTTGACATATGTTTAAGCTGACATTTGACAGCTAGTACTCAGTTCCTATTTTCGTAGTGTGTGTGCATGTCTGTAACGGAAATCATGTGGAAAGTGTTCCCTGTTTTTCTTCTCTGAGTGTCTCATTAAAGGTTAAATACCACTCGTCTGTTCTAGAATATTTTGTTTCATTTACATAATTAATGTAGAATCTTTATGTATGCTTTCTCCAAATAAGGTAATGATTGATTTCATTGGAAAAGGTAGTTAATGTACTACTTTTCCTGTTCTTACAAAGATGTACACTACCGGTCAAAAGTTTTGAAACACTTATTCTTTATTATAATTTTTTCTTCACATTTTAGAATAATAGTAAAGTCATCAAAACTATGGATTAACATAAATGGAACTATGGGAATTATGTTGTGACTAAACAAAATCCAAAATAAATCAAAACTGTGTTATATTTTAACATCTTTAAAGTAGTCACCCTTTGCCTAGAATTTGCAGACATGTACTCTTGACATTTTCTCAACCAACTTCTTGAGGTATCACCCTGGGATGCTTTTTAAACAGTATTGAAGGAGTTCCCATCTATGTTGGGCACCTATTGGCTGCTTTTCTTTATTATTTGGTCCAAGTCATCAATTTCAAAAACTTTTGTTTTAAATTAAATTTTAGTTTTATAATGAAATAAATTAATATGTTGGCACAATTATATTTTTTTGTCTACAAAACTAATTTCAAACATTTAAGCATACGCCTTCAGATCAAAAGATTTTTAAAATCATGAGAAACATTTCAGTCAAGTTTTTCAAAATTTTTGACCGGTAGTGTATAATGCTGTGCTGAACAATAAAGTACGAGAAATTTTGACGCATGCTCTATGTCTGTGTCACTCATTTCTCCCCTCATGAGGATCTGGATCGAGACAGCGACTGCAGACCTGACTTGATACTTAGGGGCCAATCCTGAAAATTCCTAACAGTCACTAACTCCCAATCTATGGAAACAGCTTCTTATGCATGAAGATAGCCAGATCTTTTTGGCCCTGCAGAGCTGTGGTCCATGCAAAAGCACAGAGATGTAACTATAGGCCTGTCAAAAACTGACAAAGAAATAAAAGCCATTTCTAAAGCTCTTCAAAGTCACAGCACCTGTCCAGAATTAAATATATGAGTGAAGGTAATGTTACAAGGAACTAGAAAGGTAAGTGTGTCTCAGGACACAGTGGTGGTAATCCAGGCCAACTCGAGTTTTCAAACGGATAAGTGTGGACATGACTCCAGTGGTTGGAGGCGCTCTAAGAGAACACATTTTGGAGGGGAAACACACCATTGATTATGTCCTTAAATATGTTGCCAATCCAAACACCTACCCAAAGGATTTCCATACAGTTTAATGGTATGTTAACAAAGAGGAAGTGCTAAAAGAATGGCTAAAAGTGTTTGTCATATTTAACAGGTCTAGTACAAGACTCAAAAATTATTGTTGCATTGTTTTTTGGAGGAATAACCGAAGTGTGTGTTACTACAAAGTTTGAGGAATGGAGTTTTCTTCACTTCATGCAAAATATGGCAATGTTTTACTTTTTTACATTAATCTGTTTTTTTACATTATTTTATGTAGATATGTTCAGTATAGTAGCTGTTTAAAAGTTTTAGTGAATAGTTCATTGTCTGGAAAAAGGAAAACAAGTTCTTTTTTAAGTAAAAAAAAGGACTTAAATTTTTATCTGTTTCTCACCCACGCCTATTATATCACTTCTGAAGATATGGATTAAACCACTGGAGTCTTATGGATTACTTCTATGTTTCCTTTATGTGATTTTTAGAGCTACAAAAGTCTTATCACCACTCACTTGCATTGTATGGACCAACAGAGCTGAGATATTTTTCTGAAAACCTTCATTTGTGTTCAGTCGGAGAAAGTCATACACATCTGGGATGGCATGAGGGTGTGTAAATAATGAAAGCATTTTCATTTTTGGATGAACTATCCCTTTAAACCCCATAAGTGGTTGTCTCTGCATATTTATACAGGACAATTTAAGTATTTTAACATTGAAAAATAAAAAATTACCTAGTTACTCAAATTACCTAACATAATACAGAATATAATACATTTTGTTTATTAGTATCAGTAAGTAGTAACTAATGTAAATAAACTATACCATTAAAATGTAACGTACAGTATAAAATATGACACTGCAATGTAAAGTGACCAATATATACATTGCTTTTACACCCCACCGCATCGTTCATCAAATATCTATCTTAGGTGTGTAAGAAAATGACACTGCTATTCACAAAGTTTACAATACAAACAAAACCAAGCCATCCATATATCCATACCAGTCCACAAGATATTTTAAAGATAATGCACAGATAAAGGTTCCTTTCAGCAGAAAATTATTGTGTTGTGGTAATGGGTCATCTCTGTTTAATTCATTGAGATGTCACTGGAGTCACTCCTGGATTTTCTAAGGTATCGGATAAGCAGAGCTGCGACAGTCAGCAGGGACACAGATGCAGCAGCAGGCAAAATGGCCGTTGGCAGATCTGGCATCTCTGAGACATTGTGTTGCTCTAGATTAAAGGTTGAAGAATGATGTCATTAGTTGAGAGCAGAAAAAACCACTGTAACTGTATATTACTTTCTACAACACTTTTCACACAAAAAAAGTTGTTTGTTTTTCCGCTCTAATTGAAATGTTTGGTCGCATGCAAGTCACACCACACTCCTCTCTATGTAACAATACTTCTTTTGAATTCCATGCTATTACAACAATGCAACCCACAAAAATCCATGTTGCTGTCATCTGTCGCCCTCCAGGTCAGCTGGCAAACTTTTGCGAGGAGTTGGATGTCCTGCTGTCCACCTTCCTGGAAGATGGTAAGTCACTTGTGGTTCTTGGAGATTTCAACATACACCAAGACAAGCCCAAGGCCACTGAACTCTCATGCTCTTCTGGCCTCGTTTGATTTGGAAAGACTAAGCACTACAGCTACTCACAGATCGGGTAACCAGCTGGACCTCTTTTTTACACGTAACTGTACCAAATCAAATATTCTTGTTACTCCTTTACATGTCTCTGATCACTACTTTGTTCAATTCAACATGACTCTCCCATCTATATTAAAACAGACTCTGCCTTTGGTTTCCTTTCACCGTAACATAAAACTTATTTTCCAACTTGGATGTAAACACTGCCACAGATACACTAAGCTCTACTTTAACAACCTGTCTAGACAGCATCTGTACTCTCCTCTAGGCCAGCACGTAATACACCACCCAGCCTCTGGCTCTCTGACATCCTTCGTGAACATCAGACTGACCTCAGCGCAGCTGAGAGGGGATGGTGGAAATCTAAAGATCCAGCAGATCTGGGTAAGTATCAGCCTCTGCTTGCAACTTTTTCAGATAATGTTAAATCTGCAAAAACGTCCTATTACCAGAACACGATCAACACCACCACAGACACTTGCAGCTTGTTTAGAACATTCAACACACTTCTCTGTCCTCCCCCTCCACCAACTGACACATCACTGACAGCAGATGTCTTCGCCACATTTTTTACTAATAAGGTTACAGCCATTAGCAATACATTCTCAGCACCACACCCTGTCAACACACCTGCCTCCTGTATGCAGCTCTTCTGTCTCTATGTTCTCTCCTCTGACTGTCACTGAGGTCTCTAAACTCCTCCTTTCCAACCACCCCACCACCTGTTCCCTTGACTCCATTCCTTCCCACCTTCTCCAGGCCATCTCTCCGTTCATCCTACCTGCACTCACACACATAATTAACACATCTTTACTTACAGGCATTTTTCCCACTACATTTAAGCAGGCTCAAGTAACCTCGCTGCTGAAAAAACCTGCACTTAACCCCACACAAGTAGAACACTACAGACCAGTCTCTCTCATCCCATTCATGATGAAAACACTTGGAAGGGCAGTTTTCAATCAGATCTCTGCCTAGCTGTCACAAAACAAGCTTCTGGATGACAATCAGTCAGGCTTCAAAAGTGGACACTCCACCGAGACTGCCCTGCTTTCTGTCACTGAGTCGCTGAGACAGGCGAAAGCTGGATCCAGATCATCCATCCTGATTCAACTGGACCTTTCTGCAGCCTTTGACACAGTCAACCATCAGATCCTACTCTCCGCCCTCTCTACTCTGGGCATCACAGGAACTGTGCTTGACTGGTTTAATTCCTATCTCTCAGGTAGGTCCTTCAAAATAGCCTGGAGAGGTGAAGTGTCCAAGTCACATCAGCTACTTACTGGGGTACCTCAGGGCTCAGTGCTTGGGCCACTTCTCTTCTCTATATACACATCATCACTGGGACCCATCATTCACATGGTTTCTCTTACCACTGGTACGCCGATGAGACACAGCTCTACTTGTCCTTCCAGCCCAACGACACCACAGTGACTGCTCGAATCTCTCCCTGTTTGGCAGACATCTTGGCCTGGATGAAGGAACACCAACTGCAACTTAACCCAGCCAAAACTGAGCTCCTTGTCTGTCCAGCCAACCCTGCTTTTGAACACAATATCACCATGCAGCTGGGTTCAACTACAGTAACGCCTTCCAGAATGGTCAGACATCTAGAGGTAACATCGATAACCAACTAATCATGTAGATTTACACTACAATATCAGGAAGATAAGACTCTTCCTCTCTGAACATGCCACACAACTTCTTGTTCAGTCACTTGCCATAACTAGACAGGACTACTGTAACGCTCTTATTGCAGGACTCCCTGCATGTGGAATTAGACCTCTGTAAATGATCCAGAATGGAGCAGCACTTCTGGTCTTTAATGAACTAAAGAGAGTGCATGTTACATCACTCCTTGTCTCTCTTCATTGGCTGCCAGTTGATGCATGTATCAAATTCAAGGCTCTGATGCTGGCATACAGAACAGTCACTGGTTCTGCTCCAGCATACCTAAAATAATTTCTGCAGAGCTACATTCCCACCAAGAAGCCTGCGGTTGGCTAAGGAACAGCACCTTGTTGTACCAACTCAAAGAGGCACCAAAACACTTTCCCGGACTTTCGGTTTCATTGTACCACGTTGGTGGAATGTCTTTCCCAATTCCATCCGTGAAGCTGACTCACATTCTGTCTTCAAAAAACGGCTTAAAACACATCTTTTCCATCCTGTTGCACTTTAATAGTACTATTCTGATGCTAGTGAAACTTTGTAATACAGCACTTTTCATACCACTGTCTCCTTAAGATGATTCGCTTACAATGTATTCCTCTTTTGTAAGTCGCTTTGGATAAAAGCATCTGCCAAATGAATAAATGTAAATGTCACACATTTAGCACCATGTTTCTCCCTTTAAATTACTCGCTAGAGGGCATATACCCTTCAGTCTCAGAACTGCAAAGAAACGTACAACCCCAATTCTGAAACAGTTGGAACAGGATGGAAAATGCTAATAAAAAAAGGAGTGATTCGTAAATTCCATCCACCCTGTGCTATATTGAAAGCACAACAACAACAACAACACATATTTGATGATTTACCTTGTGAATTTATTTATTTATTTTAATATACACTCATTTCAAATCAGATGATTGCAACACACTCAAAAAAAGTTGGGACAGTTGAGTGTTTACCACTGTGTAACATCACCATTTCTTCTAATAACACTTAAGTGTTTGGGCACTGAAGACACAAGTTTGTTAAGTTTAACAAGTGGAATATTCCCCCATTCATCCATTATGCAGGTCGACAGCTGTGTAATTCTACGGGGCCTTCATTGCTGTATTTTGCGCTTCATAATGTGCCACACATTCTCAGTTGTAGACAGGTCAGGACTGAAAGCAGGCGAATCTAGCACCCGCAATCTTCTTACACAGCCATGCACATGTAATCCGGGCAGTATGTGGTCTGGCGTTGTCCTGCTGGAAAATTCAGGGATGTCTGTGTAAAAGATGTCAGGATGGAAGTATATGCTGTTCCAAAATTTGTACATACACTATATTGCCAAAAGTATTCGCTCACCCATCCAAATAATTGAATTCAGGTGTTCCAATCACTTCCATGGCCACAGGTGTATAAAATGAAGCACCTAGGCATGCTTCTACAAACATTTGTGAAAGAATGGGCCGCTCTCAGGAGCTCAGTGAATTCCAGCGTGGTACTGTGATAGGATGCCACCTGTGCAACAAGTCCAGTCGTGAAATTTCCTCGCTACTAAATATTCCACAGTCAACTGTCAGTGGTATTATAACAAAGTGGAAGCGATTGGGAATGACAGCAACTCAGCCACGAAGTGGTAGGCCACGTAAAATGACAGAGCGGGGTCAGCGGATGCTGAGGTGCATAGTGCGCAGAGGTCGCCAACTTTCTGCAGAGTCAATCGCTACAGACCTCCAAAGTTCATGTGGCCTTCAGATTAGCTCAAGAACAGTGCATAGAGAGCTTCATGGAATGGGTTTCCATGGCCGAGCAGCTGCATCCAAGCCATACATCACCAAGTGCAATGCAAAGCGTCGGATGCAGTGGTGTAAAGCACGCCGCCACTGGACTCTAGAGTAGTGGAGACACGTTCTCTGGAGTGACGAATCACTCTTCTCCATCTGGCAATCTGATGGACGAGTCTGGGTTTGGCGGTTGCCAGGAGAACGGTACTTGTCTGACTGCATTGTGCCAACTGTGAAGTTTGGTGGAGGGGGGATTATGGTGTGGGGTTGTTTTTTCAGGAGCTGGGCTTGGCCCCTTAGTTCCATTGAAAGGAACTCTGAATGCTTCAGCATACCAAGAGATTTTGGACAATTCCATGCTCCCAACTTTGTGGGAACAGTTTGGGGATGGCCCCTTCCTGTTCCAACATGACTGCGCACCAGTGCACAAAGCAAGGTCCATAAAGACATGGATGAGCAAGTTTGGTGTGGAAGAACTTGACTGGCCTGCACAGAGTCCTGACCTCAACCCGATAGAGCACCTTTGGGATGAATTAGAGTGAAGACTGCGAGCCAGGCCTTCTCGTCCAACATCAGTGTCTGACCTCACAAATGCACTTCTGGAAGAATGGTCAAAAATTCCCATAAACACACTCCTAAACCTTGTGGAAAGCCTTTCCAGAAGAGTTGAAGCTGTTATAGCTGCAAAGGGTGGGCCGACGTCACATTAAACCCTATGGATTAAGAATGGGATGTCACTTAAGTTCATATGCGTCTAAAGGCAGATGAGCGAATACTTTCGGCAATATAGTGTATCTTTCTGCATTAAAGGTGCCCTCACAGATGTGTGAGTTACTCATGCCATGGGCACTGACACACCCCCATACCATGACAGACACTGACTTTTGGACCTGATGCTGATAACAGCTTGGATGGTCCTTTACCTCTTTGGTCCGTAGAACAGGACGGATGTTTTTTTTTTTTACTATTTGAAATGTGTACCCAGAGAGTCAGCAATGAATCTGGACAGTGTTGATGTATGGCTTCTGCTTTGCATAATAATGCCTTAACTTGCATCTGTGGATGCAGTGGCAAATGGTGTTGACTGACAAAAGGTTTACCGAAGTATTCCCGAGCCCATGTCATGATATCCATTACAGACGAATAACGGTTTTTAAGACAGTGACATCTGAGGGATCAGAAATCACGTGCATTAACATAAATTAACATAACATTTGAACATTTTACTTTTCATTTTGGGTGGTTTTCATAAATCTTTTGTAATGGCACTCCAATTATTGAATCAAATTGACAAACAGTGCTTACCAGTTTTTCTGCTCAACTGGAAGGTGTGGCTCTCATTACCAAGTTCATTCATGAACCAAACTGTGTAAGATCCTTCATCATCAGATGTGAGGTGAAGCAGGTGAAAGACTCCATCCTGGGACTGCATCTCAAATCCATCCCTCTCTCTCCTCAGAATGGTGGAGGGATGAGGAAAGCCTTTGACAGTGGTGCGCACGGTGACATTTTGACCTTCCATCACCTGTAGGGATGGAGAAACCTCCACTTTGGGGTCCCTGGGAGGAGCTTGGCAAAATAGGCAAATGACTGGCATAAAGATCAAAGACAACTAGATTTTTACATTTTCTTTTTCCGATAAACACTTTTTATTGATTCACACAATTGAAACAGAAAAGCAAAGCATATATTCACAGAATCAAATTTTAACCCCCATTATTACCTTTCCCCCTCCCAATCCCCAACCCCACCCTGACCTTCAACAAATATCCCTGTGGTCAAAGCTTGAGTATACACACAAAATAAAAAAAGAAAAAAAGAAAATTATATATATATATATATATATATATATATATATATATATATATATATATATATATATATATATATATATATATGCAATTGTGCTCAAAAGTTTGCATACCCTTGGAGAATTGGTAATATATGTACCATTTTTAAAGAAAACATGAGTGAGCAGGCAAAACACATTTCTTTTATTTCTTAAGGGATTCATATTCAACTGTAGGTTATAACAGAATGGCACAATCATAAAACAAAACATGGCAACAAAGAAAAAAATGAAATGACCCCTGTTCAAAAGTCTGCATACCCTTAGTTCTTAATACTGTGTATTGCCCCCTTTAGCATCAATGACAGCGTGCAGTCTTTTGTAATAGCTGTCTATGAAGCCCAAATTTCTTGCAGGTGGTATAGCTGCCCATTCATCTTGGCAAAATGCCTCCAGGTCATACAAAGTCTTTGGTCGTCTTGCATGAACCGCACGTTTGAGATCTCCCCAGAGTGGCTCGATGATATTCAGGTCAGGAGACTGTGATGGCCACTCCAGAACCTTCACCTTTTTCTGCTGTAACCACTGGAGGGTCAACTTGGCCTTGTGCTTAGGGTCATTGTCGTGCTGGAAAGTCCAAGTGCGTCCCATGCGCAGCTTTCCTGCAGAAGAATGCAAATTTCTGCTAGTATTTTCGGATAAAATGCTGCATTCATCTTGCCATCAATTTTCACAAGATTCCCGTGCCTTTAGAGCTCACACACCCCCAAAACATCAGTGAGCCACCACCATGCTAAACAGTGGGGATGGTATTCTTTTTACTATAGGCCTTGTTGACCACTCTTCAAACATAGCGCTTATGGTTGTGACCATAAAGCTCTATTTTGGTCTCGTCACTCCAAATTACAGTGTGCCAGAAGCTGTGAGGCGTGTCAAGGTGTTGTCATTTGTGGCATTGCCACAGTAAAGGCTTCTTTCTGGCAACTCGACCATGCAGCTCATTTTTGTTCAAGTATCGTCATATTGAAACAACCACACCGTCCTTTTCCAGAGCAGCCTGTATTTCTCCTGAGGTTACCTGTGGGTTTTTCTTTGTATCCCGAACAATTCTTCTGGCAGTTGTGGCTGAAATCTTTCTTGGTCTACCTGACCAATTAGCCCGGTCCCCCTCCTGTGATGTGTACTGATTGCTGAGAGCTGCCTGTGACGTTTACTGATCGCTGAGAGCTGCCTGTGACGTTTACTGATCGCTGAGAGCTGGCTGTGATGTTTACGGATCGTGTCTGAGAGCTGCCTGTGACGTTTACTGATTGCTGAGAGCTGGCTGTGACGTTTACGGATCGCATCTGAGAGCTGCCTGTGACGCTTACTGATCGCGTCTGAGAGCTGCCTGTGACGTTTACTGATTGCTGAGAGCTGGCTGTGACGTTTACAGATCGCATCTGAGAGCTGCCTGTGACGCTTACTGATCGCGTCTGAGAGCTGCCTGTGACGTTTACTGATCGCATCTGAGAGCTACCTGTGACGTTTACTGATCATGTCTGAGAGCTGCCTGTGACGTTTACTGATCACTGAGAGCTGGCTGTGATGTTTACTGATCACATCTGAGAGCTGCCTGTGACGTTTACTGATCGCTGGCTGTGATGTTTACGGATCGCGTCTGAGAGCTGCCAGTGACGTTTACTGGTCACGTCTGAGAGCTGCCTGTGACGTTTACTGATCGCTGAGAGCTGCCTGTGACGTTTACTGACCGCTGAGAACTGGCTGTGATGTTTACGGATCACATCTGAGAGCTGCCTGTGACGTTTACTGATCGCTGAGAGCTGGCTGTGATGTTTATGGATCGCGTCTGAGAGCTGCCTGTGATGTTTACTGGTCGCATCTGAGAGCTGCCTGTGACGTTTACTGATCGCGTCTGAGAGCTGCCTGTGACGTTTACTGATCGCTGAGAGCTGGCTGTGATGTTTACTGATCACGTCTGAGAGCTGCCTTTGACGTTTACTGATCGCTGAGAGCTGGCTGTGATGTTTACTGATCGCATTTGAGAGCTGCCTGTGACGTTTACTGATCGCTGAGAGCTGGCTATGATGTTTACTGATCGCGTCTAAGAGCTGCCTGTTACGTTTACTGATGCCGTCTGAGAGCTGGCTGTGACGTTTATGGATCGCGTCTGAGAGCTGCCTGTGACATTTATGGATCGTGTGACTTCTGGCAAGATGGCGTGTTGAACAGTCACTCGCATCAGAGACGGAAGCAAAAATGTCCCAAATCTTGATTACGCGCTTGTAAAGGCACTCCAAATATTTAAAAAAAAAGGATAACGAAGTATATCACGCAAGCTGTGATGAGCACCCTAAGGAGGTAAAGATTCTAGAGCAATCTGCCGACCATGACTACACTACGGAGGTTAGCACAATCAGTAAAAGAAAAGACTCCGTGCCAATAACTCCAAGATTCCAGCCAGGAAGATGAGCAAAACTACATCAAAGGAAAGTGAGGCATCTAACCTAACCATATTGGAAGCCATTCAAAGTTTGGAAAATAACTTTAATGAGCAACTGGTGCAACTTCGAAAGCAAGCTAAACAGAGTAGCAGCATGCTGAAGAAGTAAAGGAATGTAAGGGGAAAATCAACGAGCTGGAAAAGTGCTATGAACGTCTGTGTAAAGAAAATAAAGAGCTTAAAGAGAGAATCAAGGACCTGGAGAGATACAAGATGCGATAGTGTCTGAAACTGAAAGGTTTATTAGAAATAAAGGACGAGAACATTAGAGCAGATGTCGTACAACTCTTTAATGAGATCGCCCCCGACATGGAGGCGCGACAGCTTGAAGAAGCAATCGACATTGTGCACAGAGTTGGCCGAAAGGAAGACAACAGGAATAGACACATAGCTGTCTTATTTGTCTGGAGACTTGTCAAAGAGGAGTTATGGCGTCGCTGCAAGGATTCTCCGGTGTGCAGAGAGAAAGGCGTCTGCCTCGTGGAGATGCTACCGCTAGAGGATAGGGAGGCAAGGAAAAAACTGTGGCCGCAGATTGAACAGGCTTGTCGAGATGGAAAGCGTGCTTACTACCACGGACCGCACGGATACATAGAGGGTCGACGGATTGGTTACACGAAGGAAAGTTTTGAACTACTTGCACTAGATATAAAAGGAGTGTGTTAAGAGGACATGGGACTATTTTTGTAATTGCTAATCAGCATAAATAAGCTTTGAACTAAGTTCTTTACTGTTTTTTCTTTTCATTTTCTTTGTTTTAGAGTTATCTCCATTATCTTCAGCAATGTTCAACTGTTCAGTCTCATTTGCTTCGTTAAACGTGAGGGGTCTAAAAGATTTGGTCAAAAGAAAGGCACTATTTTTATTTTGTAAAGGGTGAAAACCACAATATCTATTACTACAAGAAACTCATTCTTCCAAATTGGTTAGTTTTGGTCTAACCAATGGGGTGATCGAATATTATTTAGTCATGGGACCAATAAGTCTGCTGGTGTTGCAATTTGTTTTAATAGGTTTCCAGGTGATATGATTACATGGAGGGCAGTTAGCCAAGGTCATTGGCTGATGGTGGTTTTAAAAATGTATAGTTATTTTTTCATATTAACTAACATGTATGGTCATAGAACTACTGCCCAAAATAAACAAATGCTTGAAGATATTACAAACACTTTATCAGAGCTCAAAACATTCTATCCAACAGACTTTATTCTAATGGGAGGTGACTGGAATATGACACCCGATGAATGGGAAGATAGATGGCTCACTAAATTTGACAGCTACCACTTTAATCATACAATTGGAGAATTTATGACTAAAAATCACTTGGTAGATATTTAGAGAAGTTTAAATTCAGGAGTAAAACAATACTCCTGTTTTAAACCTAATAACACCTGTAAATCCAGGGTTGACTACTGGCTTGTTGATTACTCGCTTAGAGAATTTGCCTCAGACATCTTGATTTCCAAAGCCCTGTTAACAGATCATTGTATTGTAGAAATTAAATTAAATCCGATTGATAGAATAAGGAACAATAAAGACTACTGGAAATTTAATTCCGGTCTGTTAAAAAATAAAGTATATTGTACAAAGATAAAAGAAATAATAATTGAAACTGAAAATAATGAAACCATACGCAGTTTTTGCAATAAATGGGAATTTGTAAAATATAGAAATAGAGAATGTTACATAAAGTTTAGCAAGGAGATTGCCATGAAAAAAGAAGAGAAGAATGTAATCTGTTCCAGGAAATTAGTAAATACTGTGATAAGGCAGATTTAAACATTGAAGATAAAGACAAACTATTGATATTGCAAGCCAAACTAGACAATATGTATTGCAAAAGAGCTCAAGGTGCGTTTGTGAGATCGCGAGCAAAGTGGATAGAGGAAGGAGAAAAGATCACCTTGTATTTCAGCAAGTTAGAGAAGAGAAGACAGGAAAATAAGGCAATATCAATTTACTGATCAATGGAGTAGAGTGTAAGGATAATTCAACTATTGAAAAGGAAGTTTTCACATTCTATAATAATCTCTACACTTCTGCATATTACCAACTAGATTCCTCAACTTTTCTAAATAAAATTAAGGACTTCATACCCAAGATTGATGATTCGTTTAAGGAAATTTGTGAGTCAGATTTAAAAATAGAAGAACTGGATGATGTGAGCTTGAGATTGTCATTGAATAAATCCCCTGGTACCGATGGGCTCACAGCTGAATTTTATAGATTCTTTTGGAAAGATATCAGACAGTTGTTATTTAAGGCAATTCAAGAATGCATAGTGAAGAAAGAAAATAATGACAAACATGAAGTAAGGCCTAATAATACTTATTCCTATACATGGCAAAGATAAAAGATTGTTAGATAATTTAAGACCTGTTACACTTCTTAACACTGATTATAAATTATTATCCGGAATTATTGCAGCTACAATGAAAAAAGGCCTGCCCCAGATAATAAATGAAACTCAGTCTGGCTTCCTTGCTGGAAGATCTATCCATAATAACATACGATTGGTACTAGACTTTGTAGAGCAGGGTTTCATTGTATTTTTAGATTTCTACAAAGCATTTGATTCAGTAGAACATTCTTTTATATTAGAAACATTAAATCATTTTGGTTTTGGACAGAAATTCACAAATTTAATTAGTCTACTTTACAATGGTATTAACAGCTGTTTATCTCTGCAGCACGGCACATGCTCACGATTCACAGTCAAGAGGGGCATTAGACAAGGCTGCAACACCTCTCCTTTATTATTTATAATGGTCGCTGAACTACTGTCTATTATGATTAGAATTAATAACTCTGATGGCTTTAACATTATGGGAAAACACATCATAATAAGTCAGTTTGCGGACGACACGACTTTATTTCTAAAAGACGAAAGGCAAATTTCCACAGCGTTAGATTCAGTCAGTCAATTCTCGAAAGCATCAGGTGTCAATGCTTGCTTTGCATGATCAACCAGCTCGCTTAATTGATAACTTACAGGTTAAAACAGAAGTCAAATATTTAGCATCATGGTCACCAGAAATAAAGAAATAAGGAAAACATTCTTAGAAATATCGATAAATGTAAAGTAATATTGAATTCCTGGCTACAAAGGGATATAAAAATTTTCAGCAGGGTTTTACTATCCAAGATGTAGAGTATATCAAGAGTTATTTACCCTGCCTTTTCATTAGAAATTTCAGACAACATGATCAAATTATTAAACAAGATAAATTTCAACTTTATTTGGAAGGATTAATGCCATTTCATCAGAAAAGCTGACATTATTAAGAGTATTGAAGAGGGTGGCATGAAAGTCATAGATTTTTCTGTGATGAATGGTGTACTAAAACTGAAGTGGCTGAATTCCTTTGTTTGTCATAAAGACTCCTTTTGGTTTAGCATCCCGAATGCAATTTTTCAAAAGATGGGTGGAACTGATTTTCTATTGCGTTGTGACTATGATTTATACAAACTACCTGTAAAATTATCTGTTCCCTATCTGTCACTCATTCGACGTTGTGTCGATGTAGTGACACTAGGGGTCACTCTTAGGAGCCCGAGACACCTCTGGTCTTTGATAAAAGGCCAATGAAAATTGGCCAGTGGTATTTGCATGCCACTCCCCCGGACATACGGGTATAAAAGGAGCTGGTATGCAACCACTCATTCAGATTTTCTCTTCGGAGCCAAACGGTCATGCTCACTGAGCTGAATTCCCACGACTGTTCATTCACTTCTGCTGGATCTGATGGCGCATTTCAGCGGCTTCTCCCTCCTCTGCACTGGTGCACTGCAGAGAATGCCCCTGGGCACTTCGGCAGAAAAAAAGAGTATATTTCTCTAAAAGAGCGGCACACACGGAACGTCTTTTTAAAGACGCGTCTTTTTAAAGATGCCTCTCCTTTGTGTGTTATTCCTGGGTGCGCTCGTTATCTCTCGCCTTCTGACGGTCACAATCACTGTCTTTTGTGTCTGGGCACTGCTCACGCGGAGACAGTGTTCGTGGATGGGTCATGTACTCATTGCGAGGACATGTCCATGGCAACGATGCGGTCACGGCTTGCCTTCATAAGAAAGCAAGCCACCCCAGAGGCTCCCCGCCTCGGTCCTTTTACCCACGGGTATGAGGCCAGCGCGGCTAGCCCTGGGGGCAATTTGGGGACCCCAATGGGACCACCTCTGCCGGGTATCCCCCCGCGGACCTCCCATTCCCCAGAACGCTTGTCTGCCCCGATTGGGCTTCCGGGTGAGTCCACCGGCTCGTCTCATGGTGAGTTCGACCTCTTATTCGGAGCCTGCGAAAGTGATGAGCTCTCGAGCGCAGCATCGGAGAGCGGGCTCATCCAGTCGGACGCGGAAGCCTCAGCTGGGCTCCTCCCTTCGAGAATGATTGCCCAGTCACAGGCTGACGCGGAGATGATGACATGCTTTCCCGGGCAGCTGCGAGCATCGGGCAAGAGTGGAACCCTCCGCTCTTCCCTGTACCGCTCAAAGCCACGCCCCGCCCCCGTTCCTTTCTTCCCAGAAGTGCATGAACAGCTGATAAGGTCGTGGGAGGCACTTTTTACTGCCTGGTCCCGATCTTTTCAGCTTCCCTGCCCTCACTGCACTTGATGGTGGGGCGGCCAAGGGCTATTCGGCAATCCCCCGGTGGATAAAGGCGCTCGCGGTGCACCTATGCCTGCAGAGCGCTGCCACCTGGTGTGGGTGCCCAAAGCCCCTGTCCAAGGCCTGTGGGCTTACATCGTCTCTGACGGCCAAGGCCAACGGTGCCACTGGACAAGCCACCTCTGCCCTGCACGCCATGGCTCTCCTGCAAGTCCGCCAAGGCGCTAAAGGAACTGCACGAGGGTAGTTCCGCCCCGGGATTGATGCAGGAACTGCGCTCGGCGACCGACCTCGCTCTCCGAGCGAAGAAGGTCACAGCGCGGTCTCTCGGGCAGACGATGTCCACATTAGTGGTCCAGGAGCGCCACCTTTGGCTCAACCTGGTCGAGATGGGTGAGGCCGACAGGACACGGTTCCTTGCCCCATCTCCCAGGCTGTCCTATTCTTGCCCAGCAGTTCTCGACGGTGGAGCAGCAGATGGAGGTTATCCGGCATATCCTGCCCCGGTGCAGCTCAAGATCCTGCACCCCGTCTGCTCGTCGCCAAGGGCGTCCCCCGTCCACAGCCCGGCGTAGAGCCCACCGCAGGAAGCAGACGCCACCCGTCTCGCGGCCGCTAAGAACCCGTGAAAGGCTTCAAAGTGCCCCTGAGATGGGCGACCCAGGGATGATGAAACCCGCTGCTCTGGAGCTGGTAAGCAGACCACTCCATCCCCTGGTCGAGGGCCGGGAGGAGAATCTTTTTGTTACCTTTGCATTTAATTGCGCTGCATGCCCAAGTGGCTGCAGTACCCAAGAGTTCAGCAAGAGCAGTTTCCTTGTTCCCTGGGTCACGTATCCGGTGTGCATGGCTGTCATCACGACCACCGTCCACCACTCTATTTGGCAGGTTTGGCGCTCCAGTGGCGGTCTTCTGCCCCTGAGCGCCCAGCTGTGGCACAAATCTTCCCCCAATGTGACAGTCTCCACGGGTCACAAGGACTGGCCTCTTCCTCCCCTGTCCCAGGCTGTTCCGGGGGTGGTCACAAGGAGCCAGGTAAGTACTTCGATGTCCCTGAACACAGCACAGCCACGACATGGTGTGGCACCTCGAGCTCCGCCCTGCCGCGAGGCCCCACCCGCCGGTACGTCCGACGAGACTGTCCCTTTGGTCCCCCTCGCACGGAGCTTGAATGCGTGGCTTGCGCTTTCCAATCCATCGCGATGGCTGGTCTGGACCATCCGACTCGGCTACGCGATTCAGTTCGCCAGGCGTCTGCCCAGGTTCAGCAGTATCCACTTCACCTTGGTGAAGGACGAAAACGCTGCTACCTTGCGCGTGGAGATCGCCACCCTCCTACGGAAGGGTGCGATAGAAACTGTCCCTCCGGCCGAGATGAAGAAGGGGTTTTACAGCCCCTACTTCATCATACCGAAAAAAGGCAGTGGGTTGCGGCCAATCTTGAACTTGCGAGTACTGAACCGGGCTTTACACAGACTCCCATTCAAGATGCTGACACAAAAACGCATTCTGGCGATCGTCCGGCATCAAGATTGGTTTGCGGCGGTAGACCTGAAGGATGCATACTTCCACGTCTCGATTCTACCTCGACACAGACCCTTCTTGCAGTTTGCATTCGAGGGTCAAGTGTATCAGTACAAGGTCCTCCCTTTCGACCTGTCCTTGTCTCCTCGCGTCTTCACTAAGGTCGCAGAGGCAGCCCTTGCCCCGTTAAGGGAAGTGCGCATTCGCATTCTCAACTATCTCGATGACTGGCTAATCCTAGCTCACTCTCGGGACATGTTGTGTGCACACAGGGACTTGGTGCTCTCACACCTCAGCCAACTATTTAATTAATTAATTTTATTTATTTATCACACATTATACATTTGCACATATACGGTGAAATTCTTTTTTTTCACATATCCCAGCTAAGCTGGGGTCAGAGTGTAGGGTCAGCCATGATACGGCACCCCTGGAGCAGATAGGGTCAAGGGCCTTGCTCAAAGGCCCAACAGTGGCATCTTGGCGGTGCTGGGGCTTGAACCCCCGACCTTCTGATCAGTAACCCAGAGCCTTAACCGCTGAGCCGCCACTGCCCAAACTAGGGCTTTGGGTCAACTGGGAAAAGAGCAAGTTCCTCCCGGTTCAGAGCATCTCTTTCCTCGATTTGGAGTTGGACTCAGTCTCTTTGACAGCACACCTCACGAATGAGCACGCCCAGTCGGTGCTGGCCTGTTTGAAGGTGTTCAAACAGAAAACAGCAGTTCCACTGAAACTCTTTCAGAGGCTCCTGGGGCATATGGCATCCTCAGCGGTGGCCACCCCGCTCGGGTTGATGCACATGAGACTGTTTCAGCACTGGCTTCAGACTCGAGTCCCGAGATGGGCGTGGCGCCACGTGCTCATCACGTCGGTCTGTCACCATCTTTTCAGCCCTTGGACCGATCTCTTGTTTGTATGGGCAGGTATTCCCCTAGAACAGGTCTCCAGGCGTGTCGTGGTCACGACAGACGCCTCCAAAACAGGCTGGGGTGCTGTTTGCAACGGGCACGCAGCTGCCGGCTTGTGGACGGGCCCGCAACTGCATTGGCACATCAACTGCCTCGAGTTGTGGGCAGTACTGCTCGCCCTGTGGAGGTTTCGGCTGTTGATCCAGGGCAAGCACGTGTTAGTTCCGACAGACAACATGGCAATGGTAGCATATGTCAACCGCCAAGGCGGTCTGCGCTCTCATTGTATGTCACAACTCGCCCGCCGTCTCCTCCTCTGGAGTCAGCAGCACTTCAAGTCGCTGCGAGCCACTCACATCCCGGGCAACCTCAACACTACAGTGGATGCACTGCCATGGCAGGATATCCTTGGGAGAGTGGAGACTCCACCCTCAGGTGGTCCAGCTGATTTGGAGACGATTCGGACAGGCACAGGTGGACCTGTTCGCCTCCCAAGAATCCTCCCACTGCCTGCTCTGGTATGCCCTGACCGAGGCCCCCCTCAGCATAGACGTGCTGGCACACAGCTGGCCCCCTGGCCTGCACAAGTAAGCCAGTGAGCCTACTTGCACAGACTCTGTGCAAGGTCAGGGAGGACGAGGAGCAGGTCATCCTGATAGCACCCTACTGGCCCACCCAGACGTGGTTCTCTGACCTCACGCTCCTCGCGGCAGCCCCCCCGGTGAATTCCCCTGAGGAAGGACCTTCTTTCTCAGGGACGGGGCACCATCTGGCACCCACGACCAGACCTCTGGAATCTCCATGTCTGGCCCCTGGACAGGACACGGAAGACCTAAGCGGTCTACCACCCGCGGTGGTGGACACGATCACTCAGGCTAGGGCCCCCTCTATCAGGCGCCTGTATGCCTTTAAATGGTGTCTGTTCGCTAAATGGTGTTCTTCCCGATGGGAAGACCCCCAGAGATGCGCAGTCGGATCAGTGCTTTCCTTCCTGCAGGAGAGAATGGAAGGGCAGCTGTCCCCTTCCACCTTGAAGGTGTACGTTGCTGCTATAGCAGCACACCACAGCACAGTCGACGGAAGCCCTTAGGGAAGCACGACCTGATCATCAGGTTCCCGAGAGGCGCCAGGAGGCTGAATCCCTCCAGACCGCACCTCGTTCCCTCATGGGACCTCTCTGTAGTTCTTCAGGGTCTACAGAGAGCCCCCTTTGAGCCTTTGCAGTCAGCTGAGCTTAAGGCACTCTCTTTGAAGACTGCCCTCCTGACTGCGCTCACTTCCATCAAGAGGGTAGGAGACCTGCTAGCGTTCTCTGTCAGCAAAACGTGCCTGGAGTTCGGTCCGGGCTACGCTCAAGTGATCCTGAGACCCCGACCGGGCTATGTTCCCAAGGTTCCCACGACCCCTTTTAGGGACCAGGTGGTGAACCTGCGAGCGCTGCCCCAGGAGGAGGCAGACCCAGCCCTGTCGTTGCTTTGTCCGGTGTGTGCTTTACGCATCTATTTGAATCGCATGCAGAGCTTTAGGATCTCTGAGCAGCTCTTTGTCTGCTTTGGTGCACAGCGGAAAGGAAGCGCTGTCTCCAAGCAGAGGATCGCCCACTGGCTCATTGGCACCATAGCTATGGCATATCACGCCCAGGACATGCCGCCCCCGGTAGGGCTACGAGCCCATTCTACCAGGGGTGTAGCGGCCTCCTGATCCCTGGTCAGGGGTGCCTCTCTAACAGACATTTGCAGAGCAGCGGGCTGGGCAACACCCAACACCTTTGCAAGGTTCTACAACCTCCGGGTGGAACCGGTTTCATCCCAGGAAGTGGCACGCAATACAAGCGGATAAGCCCGGGATAGCCGGCTGGGTGTATCACTTGCACATAGCACCTTTCACCTCCTCTGAGCTGAAGACGTGCACCATTAATTCCCAGTAGAGTTCACAAACTGTGTTCCCTGATTGACATCCTCCGAGCCCTGTGGCAGTCGAGTTTTCGGAGAGACTCACTGCCGGCCCAGTACACGTACTATCTAAGTGCCCTGTTCTGGGGTAGGTGCTCTGCATGTGGTGGTTCCCTGTAAGGTATCACCATGCGATATATATTTTCCGCTAATTTGTTTCCCTGTTGGCAAACTGCGTCTTCCTTGGGCAGAGCCCCTCTGCCACAGTCTCCATGTTTGTAGTAACTCCTCCCCCGTTGGATAGGATCTACCTTGAGACTCTCCACATGGTCGGCAAGACCATGTGATGTATTTTTTCCACTTAAATATCCCCCCCTCTTTGGGCGAGGTGTGGTCTCCGCGGTGTCCTCCCCTTGGGAGAGACACCCCCTGACTAGACCTGGCGGCCCAGTCGGATAATCCCCCTTCTTTTTTAGGGAGTGGAAAAAAGAAGGGGAAAAGAGGCCACGACTGGGTTAGCCTGTCTCTATCTTTTGGGTAGTCGACTTGTCCCCAAAGGGCCGTTCGACACTCATAACTATGTTGGGGGAGGTTACGTGTCAGTCTGGTGTGCTGGCTACGAGGCACACAGTGGTCTGCCTATCACACACCACCAGTTCACGTAACACAGTTCAGCCAGTTGTGGCGTTTCGTATAGGGACCACTAGTGTCACTACATTGACACAACGTCGAGTGAGTGACAGATAGGGAACCTCATGGTTACTTGTGTAACCTTCATTCCCTGATGGAGGAAACAAGACGTTGTGTCCCTCCTGCCACAATGCTGAACTACCCGCTGAAATGGCCGGACCTTGTCTCGGCTCCTCAGCATAAAACCTGAATGAGTGGTTGCATACCAGCTCCTTTTATACCCGTATGTCCGGGGGAGTGGCATGCAAATACCACTCGCCAATTTTCATTGGCCTTTTATCAAAGACCATAGGTGTCTCGGGCTCCCAAGAGTGACCCCTAGTGTCACTACATCGACACAACGTCTTGTTCCCTCCATCAGGGAATGGAGTTTACACAAGTAACCATGACAATTTCCATCAGCAGGTTCTTCTGTACTGGAACCTAATGTTTAAACATAATTTTACACCACATAATACACCCATGTGGAACAACAGGTATATTCTGAGTAATAGAAAATCTTTGTTTTTAGGGACTTGGATGGAAAAAGGAATATGAGCAGTAACACATTTGATGGATAATTTTGGTAATTTTTTGGACTACGGAGATTTTTGTGATAAATTTAATTTCCCATGCCCAATTAGAGAATACAATAGAGTGATAAAGACCATTCCAGCACCCCTGAAAACAATGATTTTTGTAAGTTTGTAATGTAAGATGAGTTTGTAATGTACTCTAACACTCTATCAGAAATGAGACCACTCTGTATTGAAGGTATTAATTTAAATAGCAAACAGTTTACAAATAAGTTTATTAGAAATGTTTTATCCAAACAGTATTACCCAAGTCAACTGAAAGGAAAATATGTTCTTCAAGATTTCAGTGATGAAGAGGCAAAAAAAAAAAAAAAAATAAGGAAGCAATATTTATCTTACCCAATCTTTCCTAAGGCCAAAGAAGTGACATTTAAAATCTTGAACAACATTTATCCATCCAATTGCTTTTTACATGAGAGATTTAATTGGGAGAACAATTCATGTGGATTTCGTGAGAAAGAAATTGAAACGGTAGAACATATTTTCTTTCATTGCGAATTTGTACATTAATTTTGGCTCTCATTTCAAAGTTGGATACAATCTAAAGATATATCACTACAACCTTTGAATGTGATCTCAATTAAAGTTGGAGTGTTTTTGAATGATAAGAACCTAGAATTTTTTATAAATAACCTGATTGTTTTAGGTAAACACTTTATCCACAGATGTAAATATTTAAAGATTAAACCCCATTTCAATGGATGGAAGAATGATCTTAAGCTATTTGCAAAATCTCTTCAGTGGATGTCAGACAGAATTGCCCTGAAAGAAATTTCTGCTTTGAACTTGTTTGTTACTAGATTAAGGCCTGCACCCTTTCCTTTTTTTTTTTTTTTTTTTTTCGGGTGTGGTTTGTTGTTTTGTTTTTTCCTTCAAATGCTGTATCAGCACGAAAAACATATGTATGATCATTGAAGTATGCCATAAATATTTGTACTTGAATTCTGTTTAATAAAAAAATAATAATAATAATTTATGGATCTAAGAGCTGCCTGTACTGGTATCATTTAAAAAGTCTAATCCTAACCCTTTAACCCCATTGTATCCATATGAATTTATTAGCTCATTATAAATCATTACTAAACTAATCTTTGTGAAGTAAACAAAAAATGTTCACCCCAAAAAATAAAAATCTTTCATTATTTCCCTAATGCCATCCCAGATGTGTTTGACTTTCTTTGTTCTGCTGAACACATACAAAGATATTAGAAGAATCTGTCAGATCTGTCAGTCCATAGAATGCAAGTCATCACAGTACAAATCCTTTAAGCTCCAAAAAGCACATAAAGGCAGCACCCTTTAACTTGACATTAGCAGTCTCCTTGCTGGTCTTTCCTGTATACTGCAATTGCAATATTTTTAGTGAAAAAGGAGTTACATTTTTGTCTGTTCTCAACCAAAAAGACATTAATTAAGCCACTTATGGATTATTTTATGGTGCCTTTGTGCTTTTTGGAGCTTCAAAGCTTTGGACCCTTTTGACTTGTGTTGTATAAAGCTACATACCTGAGATATTATTCTAAAATATTTGTGTTCAGCAGAGGAAAGAAGGTCATAAACATCTGGTTTGGCATGAAGGTGAGTAGATAATTTTCATATTTGGGGAAATTATCTCTTTAAATTTTACACTGGGATGTGTGGCAGAGCTCATTTCATTAACACCGGTGGGAAAAGCATTATTTAAAAAAAAAAAAGAGGTGGAATTTGAGGTGGAATGTTTGTAAATGCTACATAATTATTTATGATGTAACAGTGTATAAGACATTTTATTTCAAATACTGTGTAGATATTTTCTAGAGAATCATTGTTCCTCTGAGATTTTGTGAAAAAAGTGTCTTTGAAAGTTGTACTCAGTATTAAGAATTTCTCAGTTTTTGCTTTTGCTTAAGGTAGAAGGCATCCTAAGATTTCTATAAAGGTGTAATGTTAGGTTATGTGTGTTTGGATCTTAATTAAAAGCATCAAAAAATATACAATTTCCAAAAGTTTCTTCTTGACCATATTCACCCAAGAGTATTAAAAACAAAAACTGAGGGGCCTGACGGGGTGGAGCTCAGACTCAAGTGCTGCTTCAGCTTTGGGCATGCGATTTGTGAAACAGTTGTCACACTTTGCTTGTAAGCATCAAAGAATAAATTCTGACTGGATAAACTTTTTGTTTTCTCTATTTGTTTGTAGATTAATTAAGAGTGTAAAGCGATTAAAAATACATAGGCAAAAAGGTGATTGAGAATGAAAGGATGAGAAATATTTATTTATTTGGCATGTTAGGCCAGCAGAGAAGGCTTTGCTGGCCCTGAGAAATCGCCACTGTTTAAAAGTTATTTCAACTCATAATACGTTTTCCCAATTCATTATTTCACATTTAGATTGTTTTTAAGACTATATGTAAAATAATGCAATTAATTTTTTGCAATAATTTTTTGTAAAAATTATTTGTAAAATAACTTGCAAAGCTATGTTGATTTAACTTAAAACTTTAAGGCAGCAGTTCAACTTAATTTTTTAAGTTGAAGTGCATGTACATTTTTTACAGCGTAAATAAATGTAATCAGCTCACCACATAAGCAAACATAATGTTTCGAGCTACATGCAGCATACATACAGCATGCTACCTTCATCCAGGATATTTGTGTGTTCCACGCAAAATTTTGCCATCCCACTTGTTCCTAGACTTTGCGCATCTTGCACGAAAATGCCAAAACTTCCTGGCCATGTCCACTGACTTTGCGTGTATGGCTTATTGCGCTGAGCTTATCGCTAGCACTCTTAAAATAGAGCCCCATATCACTAAAATAATGCAAATTCATCTACTTGAATAAATACTGTGTTAACCATTATTTATAAACTGAAATGTATAAAATGAAAACCATAAATAAAAGATGTGTTTTCAATTTTTATATCACCCCTATTTTTTTTAGCCTGTTTTATTTGTCTATATGATGCTGTGCTGATCTAAATGTTAAAACAGCTTGCCACATCCATAAACTCAAAATCAAGTCTATTTAGTACTATAAGAAGGAAATGTACTTACAGAACACATTTGTGTTTTCCCGCAAGCAGCTCTGCACAAAACTGTATTGCTGTGTTTGGTCGAGATGTTCCTGAACAGCAGGTAAGTAACCGTCTGTTCGTCCTTGACTTGTCCGCCGAGAGATTTATCCAAAACTGCTTTCCACATGAAGGTCACATTTGTCAGGCAACCATTTATCCGACACGTCAATTTCAAATCATTATCAGCATGAATCACTGGCATTGCTGGTGTTAGTTCCAGTTTAAAAGCGTCGTTTACTGAGAAAGAAAAACATAGTTTTTTAGGTACATTGTGAAAGTCATTAAATGTAAAATATTACAGGTAAAATGGGAAGAAAACGTATCAATACAATGCTGTGCGAGGTCTTACCTGTTACTAAATTCAGAAAATTAAAGTAAACGTAATGAAATTCGCTCTACACATTTTTACTTTACGTATTTTGTGTATAGAAGACGTGTGTGTTTGGAGTCCAAGGATTAAAATCAAAGTTTTTGATACTCCCAGAAATGTCGTTTTCTGAAGATATGATCAACCATCCCGCCTTTTCCTTCACTTTCTTTTTCTTAAACAGAACCTACCCCATTTGGTCGGCTCACTTCTGTCCATTTCAGAATCAAGCCACATATGTTCACACTTGTTTATATAATATGAATTCATATAATATCTATCTATCTATCTATCTATCTATCTATCTATCTATCTATCTATCTATCTGTCTGTCTGTCTGTCTGTCTGTCACTTATCTATCTATCTATCTGTCACTTTTCTATCTATCTATCTGTCTGTCTGTCACTTTTCTATCTATCTATCTGTCTATCTGTCACTTTTCTATCTATCTATCTGTCTGTCACTTTTCTATCTATCTATCTGTCTGTCTGTCACTTTTCTATCTATCTATCTATCTGTCACTTTTCTATCTATCTATCTATCTATCTGTCTGTCTGTCACTTTTCTATCTATCTATCTGTCTGTCTGTCACTCTTTTCTATCTATCTATATATCATCTATCATCTATGTATCTATCTATCTATCTATCTATCTGTCTGTCTGTCTGTCACTTTTCTATCTATCTATCTGTCACTTTTCTATCTATCTATCTATCTATCTATCTGTCTGTCACTTTTCTATCTATCTGTCTGTCTGTCACTCTTTTCTATCTATCTTTCTGTGTCTGTCTTTGTCACTCTTTTCTATCTATCTATCTAGCTGTCTGTCTGTCACTTTTCTATCTATCTATCTATCTGTCTGTCTGTCTGTCACTTTTCTATCTAGCTGTCTGTCTGTCACTTTTCTATCTATCTATCTATCTGTCTGTCTGTCTGTCACTTTTCTATCTATCTGTCTGTCTGTCACTCTTTTCTATCTTTCTGTGTCTGTCTTTCTGTCACTCTTTTCTATCTATCTATCTTTCTATCTAGCTGTCTGTCTGTCACCATTTTCTATCTATCTGTCTGTCTGTCACTCTTCTATCTGTCTATCTATCTATCTATCTATCTGTCTGTCTGTCTGTCACTCTTTTCTATCTATCTATCTATCTATCTATCTATCTATCTATCTATCTATCTATCTGTCTGTCTGTCTGTCTGTCTATCTATTACAAAATCCAGTAGGCAATATATCCAAATCTGATGAAGAATAATATCACAAAATTTTTGTGAATAAATGAATTACTTATTTTGATTGAACAAATTGTGAATTATTACACTGAAGAACATGTCAATAAATCACAGTATAAAAGGTCACATTTTTCATTGTCTTTTTATGAGCACAAAATAAAAATTTGCGTGATATCAATACCTTAATGCCTCTAAGGTATTTTCAGTTGTAATTCCAGTGATTCTCAGTAATTAAACTTTACCTACAGACAACTATCTGTACAAATTTTTTTTACATTCTGTAAAATAATATGACTAAACATACCAAACAAATCATCGACATGATCATGTGAACATATGTACTTAGCCTATATAACTTACAACAACACACCCATGCTGTCACACACTTGCACTCAGACCCACAACCTCTGCGCTTTTCATTAAATTGTGACATTCAAAAAATAATAATAATAAATAATATTAGTCACATTATATTTTACAGTTTTTCTCAATGGCTTTGGCTCAATTCTCGAATGAGAATTATTATTTTTTCAAAATATTAATTTCAAATCTCTGAACAATTAGTTTCTTGTTCACACCAGATTTGAATTTCTTATTAATTTAAGCAAGTTGCACGTGTTTTGGCATGTGTGCAAGAGAGTAAGTACAATTATCTACAACTAAATGCACATGGCTTGCTGATCAAAACTGATGAGTTGATTCTCAGTGAAATGGTCATACTCTTCACAACTTCTAAACATTCTTTCATCATGATCCATTCAATTATGAAAATCTGTCAGACATACATGTATAAGCCATAAATATCTATGACATGGAATGTTTGTGATGTCTGCTAAATCTCTGGCCAGACAAACAAGAGCGACAGGATGTCCACCAGAAGATGGGAACTTGTAGTTTTGAGTACTGTGAGGAGGTACAATTTATTGTTTTTTACAGAACTACTGCAAGTTTTTTCATTGTTGCAGGGTTTTTTATTTTTTTTGAAAGGATGTAATTTTGTGGCAATTGTCTGTTCACTATATATGAATTTACATGTAAGAAATGTGTAAAAATGGACTTGCAAATGTGCATATCCTTTTTCTGTGTACTACAGTATTGTACAGTATTGACTTTTCCCAGTAAACTTTTACCTACTGTTGAAATCGGTATCTTTAAGGCTCAGTGTGATACACAATAGTATTCAGCTAGACAAAACTGACATTCTTGTGTAGTACAGTAAGCAGTTAGTGTCAACAAAAATTAAATTTGTATATAACAAACATTTTGTCCAGTAAGGCTCACGATGACAAAAAAAAGAAAAAGAAGAAAAAAAAAAAAAAACTTTTCATTTTGGTGGCATAGGCCAATTTACTGACACAATAACTAGGTTTTGAAGCATGAATAAAATGTTTTGAGTGAGTTACTACATTTTGCAGACATGCAACAGCGTTGTGATGTCCTATAAAACAGTTGTGACAATTGCACTTACAGTTTAGAGAATGTTAAGACTATTTCAAAAAAATGAGCCAAAGCGATTGAGAAAAACTGTAAAACAAATGCCACCAGATGCGTTTGATTTTGGATGCAGACAAAATATAAATGAATAAATAAATTTGTTTGTAAAAAGATGTAATTTTCTAAATTGAAACCAGTATTTGAAAACAGTTGAAACATTTCATAAAATCATTAATGAATACTGAGTCCAGAATGAGATTTTTTTTATATTTTAAGAGCTTTGTAGAAAGAATGAGGAATGATCCATCCATGGTCAGAAGTTCAGCTGTGATCACCATCAGTGTATTACCATAGCGTTAGTACTGAGCCTATTCAGACTGAAGGGACTGGGGAAAGAAAAATAGATTGCCATTAAGAAATGGATATGAAATGGCATGTGCAGTCAAAGTAATGATGGGGAAAGTGATCGACTTCCAAACACAGAACAATTGAGATAAGAAGAAGGTTGAAATTTAAGGTGACCAAACTTCTGTTAACTACCTTAAGATCATACTTGGTTTTGGCTTTGATGTCTTATTATAATAATTTTCTTGTATAAAGACACCTGTTAATAAGAGTTAAATGTCAAAGTAAAGATGAGTAAAGGAATAGTGCACCCCAAATGGAAATGCAGTCTAAATTTATTATAGTACTCTCAAGTCTAATATGAGGAACATATCGAAGTCGTTATTCATTGAAAATCGTACCCTCCACTGTAGCTCTCAAATCTCATTTGTGTTCTTATACATTCAAATATGGTGCCTCGGATGAGGACTTCACCATTAAATTTCAGTCTGTTTGTCACACAAACTACTGTATGGCTTCAGAAGACTTGAAATATAGCATGTGAGTTACATGGACTTACGTCTTTTTATTTTTAAATGAACTACTCATTCCTTAAATGATAAAATCATACTGATTACCAAAATCTTATATCAAGGTCAAAATAAAAAAAAAGGGAAATTATAATGAAAACCTAAAGTGAAGGAAAATTAGTAGCAGGAAAAAAGAGCTCTAAGAGGAACTCAACAGCATAAACAGTGAGTGAAAACCAGGGCCAAAGAGTAACCAAAGAGGCTGTTGAAGTGGTGGCCAGACGGTCACTCACTGGAATGGATTTGCTGAGGTAGCGTCCTGGAAACCCACTGAGTCCAGCACACACTGGACCTTTATGTGGGCCTGGCCTGCCCCTGGAGTACAGACTGTAGACAGTTCTGTTCATAGGTCTGACTGTGCGGGTAGCATTTACAGTATTAGCACCAGTTGGGCTGTTGAGATTGGTATTGACCTCTTGGTTGTAGTTTAAGTGGGAGGGAGGCAGTGGGGGATCAGTGGTGGGGTAGCCAAAGCTAAAGCCAGATGGAGGTGCTGGGGGGCATTGGGTTACGGCAGGAGACAGGGTGGGAGTGAAGGATGGAGGTGGTGTGCTGCTGTCTTCTTCATGGAAGTTGTTGTCATCGTAGAGGTTGCCGAGGGAGTGGGCTAAACGGGGACTAAAGCTGTGCAGGGTGAATAAACTGGTTTAAATAATTTCCTCACCCTCATGTTGTGTCAAACCAATATGACTTTCTTCTGTAGAACATAAAAGGAGATGTTCAGCTTCAGTAACCATTCACTTTAATTGTATGGGGGAAAAGTTGCAATGAAAGTGAATGGTAACTGAGACTAACATACAGTACTGCCTAACATCTCCTTTTGTGTTCCATTGGAACAACATGAGAGTGAGTAAATGATGACAGAATTTTAATTTTGGGGTGAACTATCCCTTTAAGGATAAGCATCTATGCTAAAATCAGTTTAAATCACATAAGCTGTGCAGACACATTAAAGTACCAACCTTTTAAGGTTGCCGGCAGAGGAGGAAGGGCTGCGTGTTAGTCTCCATGAAGCAGGAGAGGAAGAGATAAAAAGAGGAGCTTTGGAAGATTTGGGAGGGGAAATGTTGCCTGGAGCTGTGTCTATCCCACTAATAGAAAATGACAAACATCTATCAGGATTCAGTAGAGTATTTAATTTAGAGTTACAGTAATAATTCATTGATGTAGACATATAAGGAAGGAAGTGTCCACATGAAAGGCAGGAATCTTTCTTCTCATTGCATTGTGTACCTCTTTATTAAGTTGATGTTAAAATGAGCTTAAATGAATAGTTCACCCAAAAATGAAAAATCTCTCATCATTTATAAACCCTCATGCCATCCCAGATGTGTATGACTTTCTTGCTTCTGCAGAGCAAGTACGAAGATTTTTTGAAAAATATCTCAGCTCTGTTGGTCCATACAATGTAAGTGAAAGGCAGCTAAAACTTTGAAGCACTAAATATCACATAAAGGCATCATAGAAGTAATCCATATGACATCAGTGGGTTAATCCATGTCTTCTGAAGTGATTAAATCGGTTTTCTGCAAGAATAGACCCAAAATGTAACTCCGTTTTCACTGTACATCTTGCCATTGCAGTCTCTAAGGCATGATCATGATTTCAAGCTTGATTATTTACTAGTGCTTGATGCATGCACAGAGGGCAAGATGGTGCTATGAAGTGTAAACGAGCTTTAAATAATGATCGCCAAGGAGACTGCTGATGTCAAGATTTATAGTGTAAATTAATGATATTTTGTTCTGTTTTCATCCAAAATCGATTGGATTGCTTCAGAAGATATGGATTTAACCACTGGAATCTTATGGATCTTTCTCCTATATCAGCTTATTTTGCTGAGACAACTATAAATAAGCCATTCATAGTCTTTAATAACTATAAACACTGTGTCTCTTTGGCACAGTAAAAATTGGTCTGTTTGTTTTGAGCAACCCGACACGGCAACTTTGACTCAACCAATGATGTAAGTTTGGGGTGGGAATATTTGTTTTGTTTGATTAATGACAGACAAAGCTGGTGAAAAGGCTGTTTGAAAACAATGTTTATTTTCGCAATTCTGTTTGGTGACGCTAGAGGTGCAGAAATTACAAACTTTAGCTTTAACGAAACTTGGTAGGTGTCAGTGCCACAATACCCTAAAAGCACTATTCCAATATTATGTTGTGCCTGTGATGAGTGGTTCTACCTCAATATAAGCCATGCTGATGATAAACAAGCTATGCTGATAAACAACATTGACAAAAGAGAAAACAATCTTTTACACTGAGCTATTTCTTATTTATAACTCTACTATACTCTATGAATCTCAGCCATGGTGACTACTTTAAATTCTAAAAATTATAGTATATTATTAAGCCTAAAATCTTCCTCTTGTTTTACAACTCATTAAAATATCAGAATGACTCATTTTAGCATCAAATTATTTGTGAGTTTTTGGTAGGGATTCCTGTGGGGATTCTTGGGGAGTCTTGTGTGCATCTGACATAATTATTCAGTTCAAACAGGGTAGGCAGTCTCATGCTTTAGCAGATACCAAAAAAATTTCTGCCACCACATACGATTTTCTACCGCAACACTGTCATCTTTCCCCACATTCATTTTATTAATGCATTGGAGTTTAAGAGTGCCAATGCAGTAACATGGTCAGAGATGTAGTGTATTTAATGAACACAGTATGAAGCAGAGAAAACATAGCGAGCTACTGCAGAGAATAGAGCAGAGAACTAAGCAGAGAAAGAACATGAGGCAACAGTGAAACTATTTTTAGTGTTGGGCATCTCCAGGAGATATTAGGAGATAATAGTGGGGGTGGAAGGAGGTGGGGGGGGTGGGGGTGGTGATCAGTGTAAGGGGACCCCCCCAAGTGCTCTGACTCAATTCAAACACTGCCTAAGAGTACCACATCAATTTGGTGACAGTGCTGTCTACTGGTCAATAATTATTAAACTTTAAATAATACATAAGCATGGAAGGAACAAAAATTGTAAGTGGAATAATTTGGCTTTAACCCATTATTTTACTCTCTATATATTCCTGAAGGCTTGTGGATTATAATGATTACAAAATTTTCAAGGTCTGTCAAACACAATTACACAGATTTGAACGGATTCGCATACTGTTTTTTTGCAACTCCTACAGTTTATCAAAGATCATATTCAAACCAAGCCTCACAAAAGTCACCAAATGTGTCTTACTTTTATATACTTTTGTATACTGACACAAATTATTATTTTCTTTTTTATGTTTGATTGCCACATTGCCCTGATAGTACCACATAATTAATTTGTAAGTGTTTTCTTTGTAAGCCTTGAATGAAACTCTGGATGGCGTCACTTTCCTCAATTTACAGTCAAATTCTTATTTAGTGTAATTTAGGGTATACCTGAGCATTGTGGTGGTAGATCTCGGTTGGCATTGGCCCTTTAAAGCTAATAGTTTGTCGCCTTGAGTGGGAATCATGTCCTCTTCTTTGTAGTTATTCTAAGTATGACAAGACAGTTTCAATATCAATATTGTAGCATCATCAGTGACCTAGCATGCTTTGCGGCTGGTCAAGGACTGACCAGATAAAAATGTGAATTAAAGGTGCTGTAAGCGATTTTAGCGTTCTGAAGCTTTCACGTATTAGCCACGCCCCCTCATTCCAAAACCCCACACTCCAAATATAATTTTGAAACCAAAACAGAGCAAAAGAGCAGCATTGTTTGTTCCTGTGGCTGTCAGATTTAACAGTGGCACAATAGTGCCCTCAACTGACAAACATTATGAATCATAGCCTCAATGATCCACTTCAAATTAAAATGAGCAAAATAATTGACAGGTGAAAAGCTTCAATGTTCATGGTCCGCTGACACATTTTTGTTTGCTGTTTACAAAGTCTACAGCTGTCATAGAGACCAGTGAGATATCTCAGGACACTTATTTCATTAATATCTTTAAGGGAGTAGGAAAATGTTTGCATACTTCTCCATGAAAAAAAAAATCACTTACAGCAGCTTTAAGTGAAACAGTTTTGTGGGGGTGTTTGTGGACCTATTTACAGTGTATTTGCCACATTTGCATGGTCTTGCTGAGGCATCGGACCAGTGGGAGTTGGCTGGAGCCAGTGAGACCCACCAGGTTCCAGGAGGCCGATGCCCGTCTCTGCCACGGCTTGATCGCCTCGAGCTCAGAGCCCCCGCAACCGGGACCTGGAGGAAGATGGGTTCCTGTTGAATGAGAGCAAGCATGCCAGGCTCAACCTTCTCAGGATGCGGCAACAGGTTTCCAAGGTGCGAACACGGGCCAAGGTGGTGAATCATACCTCGCGCAGATCGGCTGGTGACCTGGCACGGTGGGTGGAGGCAAGGAGACGCAGTGGCCCACCTGGCCTTGGTGCTCAAGGGTATGGCCCTGCAGATCCTTCTCCATCTTGTGCCTGTCGAGCATCGGGATTACGGGACCCTTGTGGAAGCACTGGAGTGACGTTTTGGGGAGTGGTGTACCCGGAAGCAATGGCGGGACCAGTTAGCTACCCGTTGGAGGAAGGAGGGTGGGGAAGGAATGTCTGGGGTCCCTCACAGTGGATGTCCAATTCTACACCCGATGTGGTACCCACAGTGCACGGTGGTGGCAAAGGGGGAGAAAAACTGAAAGACTCCATGCTGAAAGACTCTGGCAGTACGTCCGCCTGGCCACCCCCAAGTCCCTGGCGCAGGCACTCCAGGAGGCAGAGTGTGCATAGGCTGTCTTCAGCCTGTCATGGGTACTCCGGCGGGGATGGCATCAGGTAAATCGAGGAGGTCCGCTAGGTCAACACGGTGGAAATGTGATGGAACTACCACCACCTTCCCTTGGGCCAAGGAGGTGAGAAACCTGGCAGGAGCCCTCCTACTATTGCGGCGAGTTGGGACATGTGGCGTGGATCTGCCCGGCTCTGGCACCTTGACCATGCCCTCCATCGCCATTGGGAAAATACAGGAGAGTGGCCAGGAGGAGGGACTGCCGTTCACCTCATCTACTACCCCTCTCCATGGAAAATGTACCATGGTGGTCAGATTTACGGCCTCTACATGTCATGCACTATGGAGGGTCGCCACTGCCGAGCCCTCGTGGACACCGGCTCCACCATCTGTCTTGTCCGCCCGGGGTATCCTGCCAGGCACCGCAGCCTCGCAACTGGCTGGCTGGCCTTCCACATCAAAGTGCATGTGGAAAGTGACTGGTGTGAGAGCCATGTTCCAAGGGAAGAAGGCCATTCATGTGAAAATAGGCATGGAAAGTGTTGAGCACAATGTTTAGTCGGCTGATTGTGGTGATGGGGGCATGGGTGTGTGTCTGTTTGTGGGAGAGAGGGAGTGGTGTGGCTTGTCAACATGATTACTAACAGCTGTTTCTTGTTACAGTGATAGTGGGGAGAGGCCTCAAAAGCGACCAAAACATGCCAGAGAGGGAGAGAGGGAATGAGTGTACAGTGTTGGTGTGAGATCTACAGAGTGATTATGATCTAACGAGTGTTTTGAAGAAATTTATACTGATGTTGAGAGTGAATTATTGACTGAATGAAAAGCAACAAAAAGTATCTATGCTGTACACAAAAAGAAACAAGAGAATAAAAAGTCTGACCTGAAGCGTGTCACTGCTCCCTGCCTCCTCATTTCCACACCCGAACCCTGACGTTGTGTCACACTGATATAGAGGACGTGTGCATAATGGGGCTGGATCTTTTGCACCATCTGGAAGCACACATTGACGTGCTACCACCCCGACCTAGCCAAAACTTTGCCTGAATCCACTGAGTCCCCGTCGGTAGAGACCAGTCGAGCAGTGCAAAAGTTATGGCAATGCATCAATGGGAGTAGCTTAAAGGACTATTGAATGGATATTTGGATATTTTTGCTGCCCAGGACATACAGGGTTAGTGCAACATGACATCGACATGGGCGCTACACAGCCTACATCTGCCTGCAACGACACCATCTGGCGTTTACCAGACTGATGGAGCAAGAGCACCGGGACATTCCTTGCAGCCACTGTTTGGTCTATTTGGACGATCTCCTAGTGCACGCGTGGGACTTTGGAGGGGCACTGTGCAATTTGCGGGAGGTCTTTGAAGTGATTCGTCTGGCCGGTTTGGGATTGAGTGCCAAGAAATGCACGCTGTTGAGAAGGGAAACAGTGTACCTGGGACACATAGTGAGTGCTGCTGGCATGGCCACAGCTTACCATCTTCACCAGCAAGCATCAGTGTGATTGGGACCAACACCTGGCTTTGGTCCTGTGGACAAACCGGACAGCGGTGCAGGAGTCAACTGGACTTACTCCTGCAGCTCTCATGTTTGGGCATGAGCTACTAACACCCATGGATTATATTTTTGGGGTACCTCCAGAGCCAAAAATTCCTTGTGGCTCCAGTATGGATTACCTCTGTCGGCTGGGTTTACTGCCCCATCAGAAAAAAAGGGTGCTCTCCTAAACTGGATAGTCATTGACTAGGACCCTGTGAAGTTTTGAAAAAGATCTCAGATGTTGTGTACATAGTTCGTATGAAGTCCCGGCGGCACTGGACAGTGGTGCTGCATAGGGACCGCTTAGCACCGTACCAACCACTGGAGGTACAGACAACTGAGGGTTCTGAGGAATACAGATAAGCATCAAGCCCTGTGCCATAGATGGACGAAGTGGGGCTGCCACCGCCAGCACCTCTTTCCCCGCATGGACAGATTGCGAATGAGGTACAATGGCCAAGCCGAGTACAGTGACAGGCTGGGTTCCTACAGGACTATGTTATGTCAGATCACTAAATTGTTAAGAGCCACTGGGGATGGCAGCCTTTTCATTTGGGGGCAGTGTAGCGTCATCGGGAACCCAGCTTTGCGGCTGGTCAAGTACTGACAGGAGTTTGGTTAAATGAAACAGCTAAAAATGTGAATTGAGTGAAATTACTTTGTGGGGGTGTTTGTTTACCTATTTACAGTGTATTTGCCACATTTGCATGCTCTTGTTTGTGTGTTACCATCATGTAGCTTTGTAGTTCACAGATAGTAGTCATAAGGATTGTTCTGTATATGTGTGTTTATAAGATCTGCCTGTATTTCATCTTGGTAACTTCAATAAAGGAGATTTTGTTGAACCTCAAAATCTGTGTGGCATTACAGTGTTACTGTATTGTGGACTCAGATGTGGGATGCGATTGATGGGAATCAGTCTGTCTCAGTTCTCAGATATCTCACCTCATCCACACTTTGTGGCTTAAGCATGGAGCTGTCGATGGATATGTCGTCCATGTTGGAGATGAGACAGAAAATATCTCTCTCCTGCTGCTGGCTTTGTCTCAAATGCTGTTGCTTCAGTTTTGAATGATGGAGGTCATGCTGCACCCACATACTGTGCTGCTTCCTAAAACAATAAAATTGAATGCTGACTTAAGTCTAATATTCTGCCTAACACTTCCTTTTGTGTTTTACGGAGGAAAGATAGTCATCCGTGTTTGGAATAAATGATGACAGAATTTTCATTTTTGGGTGAACTTTCCCTATAAATAAGCTGTTTTATCTCTGTCTCAGTCTGTCTGAGTCTGTCTATTTCTCTGCTTACTGTTCGAGAAAGTGCTGCTGTGGTCCAATAATGGAGCCAGGCCTGCAGATTCTTATCCAGGCAATGGCCTCAGGTGCTGTGAAACGATAATGCTTCATCAGGTAGCAGCCTATCAGAGTACCTGTCCTTCCAAGACCAGCTGTGAAAAGAGTGTGAGAAGTTAAACATTTTTTGTCACTTTTTCACCAGATTTTTCAACTTAACATTTTGGCTGCATTCACATTCACACAAATATGTTAAATGTATTAAAAATGATTATGTTCATACACAGTTTGGTTATTAAAGGAAGTGACAAATGCATTCTATAACCAAAGTGGCTAACTTAAATCTGATTGCCTCACCTGTTTAACATCTGTTTCACATCACCTCGTTATTTCAACTCGTCAGATTGTTATTAGTCCAAAATTGCCCAGCTCAACATTTTGTGGCGTGTTGCAATCATCAGATTTGATATGAGTGTATATTTAAAATAAAACAATTAAATTCACTCCTTTTTGTTTTTATTAGCATTGTTTGGTCATAGAGCGAGACAAACTCCTCTTATGTGTTTGGGTGGATAAGGAAAAACGGGGTGGAGGGGGGGCTTAAACTGCACAAAAGGAACAGCAATGTTTGAGCATATAAGTGAGAGGAAGGCAGCAGGAGTTCTCTGAAATGCCATACAGTTTAGAATCAAAATTAAATCCTTAAAGATGCAATTCAAAGTCTGGATATTTTCTAGACTCTAGAAGGCCTGTGCATACAAACATTTTTATCCACTCCTGTAAACTGTTGTATATACAGGACAATTTGAGAGTAACACCTGTTATTAAATACGGTTTACACTGATTGTGTGAACGTAGCCTTTTTGATAACCATCAAATCTTTTGAATTAAAATGAAGAGCATTACATGCTGCTTATCTAGATACATTGTTGGCTCTCTGAGCCATGCATCTGAAAGGGAAATAGATTAGTTTATTCAGTTTGTGATAACCTGGTTCAAATCGGTACATTTTACCGAATCGAGTGGATGTCTACTTTGAAATTAGCTTGGATCTACACATTTATTTGTACATAAGAGTTGCAAGATCATAGAATGCTTCCACCCAAACAAGAACAAGATACTGTTTCTTCATAAATATTTAGATCCTCTCACCCTTGCAGTGGACAGCTACAGCACCCTTTGCACTCTCACAGATGTGCAGAAAGCATCTTGTGATCAAATCACTAGGTGTAGTGCCATCTATGAAGAACAAGTCGTGATGCTCAAACCCGGCATCTGTGAAGCGCCGACCTTCATAGATTTTCTTGTTCAGTCGTACCACGTCTGTGACATTTTGCTGGCAGAAGTAGGGGAAGTATGCTTCAGGGGCGTGGAGCAGATAACCTAATACAGCCAAAACAGTGTTATCAAGTGTTTTTGATGTGAGTTGTTCAATTGCTACAATGAGTAACTCTCTTCATTTGTTGATGAAAAGGGTTTAATCACCACTGCACTGGTCTGACAAACCATTTTCAATGTTTTTCTATAACTACATCTTCAAGTTCTGTTTTAACATGATCTTTTGACATATAGGGAGCAAATCAGCTCACCATTCTCTATTTTGCTCTTGGGATGAGGTCCACTGAAGGCCAACAGTTTTCCTGGCACAATCCAGTTAAAGTCACCATTTTCCACACACTTCAAATGTGAAAGGTGAGAAGGGAAGATCACAAAATAAATCAGACAAGGTAATTAGGACCTTAACGTGAAGCAGAGGGGTCTTTCATCACCCTGGAGGGCTTTAATTTGCTAAAATTAATGGATGTCTGACTGCACATTATCCTGTTAATACCAAATAAATAAACAAATTAACTTATAGTATAGGTTTTGGGTTATAATTGTTTTTTATTTTGTGAAAAGGAAAAGACATTGCAGTGATACGAGTGACATGAAACTAGCACAGCTATGTAGAAAATCAGTTCCCTAGACAACAGTTAGTAAAACAGTTTAGCGTATTTGACTACAGAATGCCGCTCAAAAAGGTAACTGATACCTCATAATGTTCATATTCTTCAACATCAAAATTCTCAAAGTCAAAGAAGCCATGCTGCAGGGCCTGAAGGGATAAAAATGATTTTTTCATATTATTAAAATCAATTGATGAACATTTCATGGGCAACAAATTATGCATTTGTCTTACTTTAATGTGTACTAGAAATCTAATTTCTTCTAAGGGAGTGTATCTTGAAAAGGAGCCAATTATACAATATATCCAGTAATTTTTACTTAAGCTATAATAAAACATTCATAATTTATGGGTATAAGGACATAACAAACTGATAAGGTTGTGCTCTATCCTACCCTGACAAATTATATCTCTATTACACGCACAATCATCCTAACTGTAATATGCTTATTTTCTTAAAACTCTCCAAACACTAATTTTCCTCTTTTTTTGTGTGCTTCCTGTTCATTATCACATTGTGTGGAAAGTCCTTATGTAATCCATCTGTTATACAATGTGTCAGTTCATTCTTCTGTGTCACCATTGAAAAGACAGATAATTGGACTAAAAGATTATGCACTGGGGAAGAAGTGCATTCCACGTCTACGCATTCCAGGCATTGTCCGAAAGCACCTGTATAACCTAACACCTAACTAATGGGTCAACAATGCTGCACATTCCCCTTGCAAAATATTCACAGTTAAAACAGGTGGTGCTGCTATAGCAGAGGAAAGCCATGCAAAACCACCTCCTTTAATATACTTACCTTGCGGATTCCTTGTAAACAGTCTAAAATGGTTAGATTATATGTGCAGTTCCCAAAAGCAGCATCTCTGTATGAATATAAAAAGGCGTTAAATTGATGATGTAAGTTGAATCCAAATCATATTATTTTTGTAAAGAGGAAATAGCTATACAACTGTTGGTCCCTCAGTATTACCTGCATAATAACAGTCTAATGTAGTGAGGTATTTACTAGTATGATGATTTTGGAGTTGAAGGAACCTCAAAATCTGGTAGTGATTTTTGTACCATAGGTAAGACATGACATGACACCCAAAAAAAAACAACAACAACAAAAAAAACCTTTTGTGAAAGTATTATATAAGCAGTTGGTTAGAAAACAATATGTTTCCTCTACCAGTGTAGGCCACAGACTACAGGGCAACATTAATATGGATGGTCGGATGGACGGACGGACAGACAGATAGACAGATAGCTTGGATCATTTCTTTTTTTGCCCAGGAGTGTATAGATATACTGTAGATATAATGTATTTTAATCAAAGGTGCTGGAACCAGTTTCACATCATTCTGGCACAATTTAAACCCTGACACATGATCATTAGAATGTGACGTTGTTTCAGACCGTGTGTGTAGCTTCTCACCTGAAGGACAGGTATGACACACTGGTTCCAGAGATAAGGGCCTGGTAAACCTCCTCTGGAGTTCTCTTTAAATAGATTATCTGGAGAAAAGCATGAGCAAAGATGACTAACAATTTCTCTCAGGACAGACTCTGAAAAATGGGTTAAACTCAGTGTGAATAGCTCATTCTTTACACCTTAGAACCAGTTTTGTCTGTGCATATCTTGTCATTGCCCAGTAAGGCCTATTCACACCAATCCCATATTTTCAGTGTGAATGTTCGTTCCGAGCAAGCTTTTGAATATGAGTAATGGATTCCTATGGTTCTATTTGCATAGAATCTGACAAATTGTCCACCAACAATCTGAAGGAGAGCAGTCAGATTTTTTCCCCTTCTAACTGTGATAAAACTGACAGACCAATTAAATAAGAGCTTTTTGTCTTTTTTTCAGTCACTGCTGCTGAACAATCCAGCGTGTTAGTGGCGCTGATCAACTGGCAAACACAGGTGCTCTGCTCTTCTGCTTGTCTTATACACAAAAACTCTGAATTCAATGCCAATATGCAGTAAATAAATAATATAGAAACAATAAAAACACACTGTTCATTTAAGAGGAAAAACAAATTATAAAAAAAATAATAATAATTAAAACAAATCCAAATAGACAACTGGCAGGAATGTACTTATACAGTGTGTATACCAATCAGAAAATCAGAGTATGTGAAAATTCATTGCATTTATTCATGTTTTATGCATGCGGTTTCTGAGACCTCAAACAGAAGTAATGTAACAGTTATCCAGGATTAAATTCTCAAATTTGAAATGTACTTTATAATCAGCTCTCATAAGATTGGAAAAAGTCAAGAAATATCATCCTAATAAATGTTAAGTATGTTTCTTGAGATATTAAAATGCCTTTGGGTATCTCAGAACAGAACGTCATGGTTACTGGTGTAACCTCCGTTCCCTGATGGAGGGAACGAGACGTTGGTGTCGATGTAGTGACACTAGGGGTCACTCTTGGGAGCCCGAGACACCTCTGGTCTTTGATAAAAGGCCAATGAAAATTGGCGAGTGGTATTTGCATGCCACTCCCCCGAACATACGGGTATAAAAGGAGCTGGTATGCAACCACTCATTCAGGTTTTACGCTGAGGAGCCGATATAAGGTCCGGCCATTTCAGCGGGTAGTTCAGCGTTGTGGCAGGAGGGACCAACGTCTCGTTCCCTCTTTCAGGGAACGGAGGTTACACCAGTAACCATGACGTTCCCTATCTGTCACTCACTCGACGTTGGTGTCGATGTAGTGACACTAGGGGTCCCTATACAAAACGCCACAAGGCTGAACTGTGTTAGGTGAACTGGCGGTGTGTGGTGGGCAGACTTGCTGTATGCCTCATAGCCAGCACACCAGGTTGACACGTAACCTCCCCCAACACAGTTATGAGTGTTGAACGGCCCTTTTTGGGGACAAGTCGACTACCCAAAGATAGAGACAGGCTTAACCCAGTCGTGGCCTCTTTTCCCCTTCTCTTTTTCCACTCCCTAAAAAAGAAGGGGGATTATCTGACTGGGCCGCCAGGTCTAGTCGGGGGGTGTCCCTCCCAAGGGGAGGACACCGCGGAGACCACACCTCGCCCCAAGAGAGGGGGGGATATTTAAGTGGAAGAATATGTCACATGGTCTTTCCAACCATGTGGAGAGCCTTCAAGGTAGATCCTGCCCAATGGGGGAGGAGTTACTACAACATGGAGACTGGGGCAGAGGGGCTCTGCCCAAGGAAGACGCAGTTTGCCAGCAGGGAAATTAATTAGCGGAAGAAATAGATCGCATGGGGTTAGCCTTACAGGGAACCGCCACATGCGGAGCACCTACCCCAGAACCGGGCTATTAGTTAGCACGTGTACTGGGCCGGCAACTCGAATGCCACAGGGCTCGGAGGAAGCCAACCAGGGAACAACTTTTGTGAACACTACTGGGAATTAACAGCGCACGTCTTCAGCTCAAAAGGAGGTGGAAGGCGCTATGTGCAAGCGATACACCCGGCCGGCTATCCCGGGCTTATCCGCTTGTGTTGCGTGCCACTACCTGGGACAAAACCGGTTCCACCCGGAGGTTGTAGAACCTTGCAAAGGTGTTGGGTGTTGCCCAGCCCGCTGCTCTGCAAATGTCTGTTAGAGAGGCACCTCTGGCCAGGGCCCAAGAAGCCGCTACACAACGGGTAGAATGGGCTCGCAGCCCTACCGGGGGTGGCATGTTTTGGGCGAGATATGCCATAGTTATGGCGTCAATGAGCCAGTGGGCAATCCTCTGCTTGGAGACAGCGCTTCCTTTCCGCTGTGCACCAAAGCAGACAAAGAGCTGTTCAGAGATTCTAAAGCTCTGCGTGCGATCCAAATAGATGCGTAAAGCGTGCACTGGACACAGCAACGACAGGGCTGAGTCTGCCTCCTCCTGGGGCAGCGCTTGCAGGTTCACCACCTGGTCCCTAAAAGGAGAGGTGGGAACCTTGGGCACATAGCCCGGTCGGGGTCTCAGGATCACGTGAGAATAGCCCGGACCGAACTCCAGGCACGTTTCGCTGACAGAGAACGCTTGCAGGTCACCTACCCTCTTGATGGAAGTGAGCGCAGTCTGGAGGGCAGTCTTAAGGAGAGTGTCTTAAGCTCGGCTGACTGCAAAGCTCAAAGGGGGCTCTCTGTAGACCCTGAAAAACTGCAGAGGTCCGATGAGGGAACGAGGCGCGGCCTGGAGGGATTCAGCCTCCTGGCGCCTCTTAGGAACCTGATGATCAGATCATGCTTCCCTAAGGACTTACCGTCGACTGCGTCGTGGTGCGCTGCTATGGCAGCAACGTACACCTTCAAGGTGGAAGGGGACAGCCTCCCTTCCAACCTCTCTTGCAGGAAGGAAAGCACTGATCTGACTGCGCATCTCTGCGGTCTTCCCGACGGGAAGAACACCACTTAGCGAACAGATGCCACTTAAAAGGCATACAGGCGCCTCGTAGAGGGAGCCCTAGCCTGAGTGAACGTGTCTACCATCGCAGATGGGAGACAGCTTAGGTCTTCCGCATCCCGTCCAGGGGCCAGACATGGAGATTCCAGAGGTCTGGGCACGGGTGCCAGATGGTGCCCCTTCCCTGAGAAAGAAGGTCCTACCTCAGGGAAATTTGCCCAGGGGGAGCTGTCACAAGGAGCGTGAGGTCCAAGCACCACATCTGGGCGGGCCAGTAGGGTGCTTACCAGGACGACCTTCTCCTAGTCCTCCCTGACCTTGCACAGGGTCTGTGCAAGCAGGCTCACTGGGGGAAAACGCATATTTGCGAATGCCAGGGGACCAGCTGTGTGCCAGCGTGTCTATGCCGAGGAAGGCCTCGGTCAGGGCGTACCAGAGCAGGCAGTGGGGAGGATTCTTGGGAGGCGAACAGGTGCACCTGTGCCTGTCGAATCGACTCCGAATCAGCTGGACCACCTGAAAGTGGAGTCTTCACTCTCCCTTGAGGGTAACCTGTTGTGACGGTGCGTCCGCCGAAGTGTTGAGGTTGCCCGGGATGTGAGTGGCTTGCAGCGACTTGAGGTGCTGACTCCGTTGGAGGAGATGGCGGGCGAGTTGTGACATACAGCGGGAGCGCAGACCGCCTTGGCGGTTGACATATGTTACCGCTGCCGTGCTGTCTGTCCGAACTAGCACGTGCTTGCCCTGGATCAATAGCCGGAACCTCTGCAGGGCGAGCAGAAGTGCCAGTAACTCGAGGCAGTTGATGTGCCAATGCAGCCGCGGACCCGTCCAGAGGCCGGCGGCTGCGTGCCCGTTGCCAACAGCGCCCCAGCCCATTTTGGAGGCGTCTGTCATGACCACGACACGCCTGGAGACCAGTTCTAGGGGAACACCTGCTCGTAGAAACGAGAGGTCGGTCCAAGGGCTGAAAAGATGGTGACAGACCGACGTAATAGCCACGCGGTGTGTCCCGTGGCGCCATGCCCGTCTCGGGACTCGAGTCTGGAGCCAGTGCTGAAGCGGCCTCATATGCATCAACCTGAGCGGGGTGGCCACCACCGAGGATGCCATATGCCCCAGGAGCCTCTGAAAAAGTTTCAGTGGAACTGCTGTTTTCTGTTTGAACGCCTTCAAACAGGCCAGCACCGACTGGGTGCACTCGTTCGTAAGGTGCGCCGTCAAGGAGACTGAGTCCAACTCCAAACCGAGAAAAGAGATGCTCTGAACTGGAAGGAGCTTGCTCTTTTCCCAGTTGACCCGAAGCCCTGGTCGGCTGAGGTGTGAGAGCACCAGGTCCCTGTGTGCGCATAACACGTCTCAAGAGTGAGCTAAGATTAGCCAGTCGTCGAGATAGTTGAGAATGCGAATGCCCACCTCCCTTGACGGGGCAAGGGCAGCCTCTGCGATCTTCGTAAAGACGCGAGGAGACAGCCGAAAGGGAGGACTTGTACTGATACGCCTGACCCTCGAATGCGAACCGCAGGAAGGGTCTGTGTTGAGGAAGGATCGAGATGTGAAAGTACGCATCCTTCGGGTCTACCGCCGTGAACCAATCTTGATGCCGGACGCTCGCTAGAATGTGTCTTTGCGTCAGCATCTTGAATGGGAGTCTGTGTAAAGCCCGGTTCAGTACTCGCAGGTCCAAGATTGGCCGCAACCCACCGCCTTTTTTCGGTACAATGAAGTAGGGGCTGTAAAACCCTTTCTTCATCTCGGCTGGAGGGACAGGTTCTATCGCATCCTTCCATAGGAGGGTAGCAATCTCCGCGAAAGGTAGCAACGTTTTCGTCTTTCACCAAGGTGAAGTGGACACCGCTGAACCTGGGCAAATGCCCGGCGAAGTGAATCACGCAGCCGAGTCGGGCGGTCCGGACCAGCCCTCGTGACGGACTGGAAGGAGCAAGCCATGTGTCCAAGTTCCGCGCAAGGGGGACCAAAGGGACAATGTCATCGGATGTACCGGCAGGTGGGGCCTCACGGCGGGGCGGAGCTTGAGGTGCCACACCACGTCGTGGCCGTGCTGAGTCCGAGGACATCGAAGCACTTACCTGGCTCCTTGTGACCACCCCCGGAACAGCCTGGGACGGGGGAGGAAGAGGCCTGTCCTCGTGACCCATGGAGACTGTCACATCGGGGGCGGATTTGTGCCACAGCTGGGCGCTCAGGGCGGGAGACCGCCGCTGGAGCGCCAACCTGCCAAATGGAGTGGTGGACGGTGGTCGTGATGCCAGCCGTACACACCGGATACGTGACCCAGGGAACAAGGAAACCACTCTTGCTGAGCTCTTGAGTACTGCAGCCACTTGGGCATGCAGCGCAATTAAATGCAAAAGGTAACAAAAAGGCCTGGCCCCTCCATGCCGGGGCCAGGCCGAAGGGGCAGGCTGCGGCGGAGCCGGTGCAGTCACCGCAGGGGGATGCCCTTGGCGATGAGTAGATGGGGTGCGGGATCTTGAGCCGCACCGGGGCAGGATATGCCGGCTAGCATCCATCTACTGCTCTACCATCGAGAACTGCTGGGCAAAGTCCTCGACGGTGTCACCAAATAGGCCCGCCTGGGAAATGGGGGCAGCAAGGAATCGTGTCTTGTCGGCCTCACCCATCTCGACCAGGTTGAGCCAAAGGTGGCGCTCCTGGACCACTAGTGTGGCCATCGTCCGCCCGAGAGACCGCGCCGTGAGCTCCGTCGCTCGGAGAGCGAGGTCGGTCACCGAGCGCAGTTCCTGCATCAATCCCGGGGCGGAACTACCCTCGTGCAATTCCTTTAGCGCCTTGGCGGACTTGCAGGAGAGCCATGGCGTGCAGGGCGGAGGCGGCTTGCCCAGCGGCACCGTAGGCCTTGGCCGTCAGAGACTACGTAAACCTACAGGCCTTGGACGGGGGCTTTGGGCACCCGCGCCAGGTGGCGGCGCTCTGCGGGCATAGGTGCACCGCGAGCGCCTTTATCCACTGGGGGATTGCCGAATAACCCTTGGCCGCCCCACCATCGAGGGTAGTGAGAGCAGTGAAGCTGAAAAGATCGGGACCGGGCAGTAAAAAGTGCCTCCCGCGACCTTGTCAGCTCTTCATGCACTTCCGGGAAGAAAGGAACGGGGCGGGGCATGGCTTTGAGCGGCGCAGCGAGCCCAGGAACCAATCACCGAGCCACGAGGGTTCAGGGAAGAGCGGTGAAATCCACTCTAACCGACGCTCACGGCTGCCCGGGAAAGCATGTCGTCATCTCCGCATCAGCCTGTGACTGGGCGATCGACCCCGAAGGGAGGAGCCCAGCTGAGGCTTCCGACTGGATGAGCCCGCTCTCCGATGCTGCGCTCGAGAGCTCATCACTTTCGCGGGCTCCGAACAAGAGGTCGAACTCGCCATGAGACGAGCCGGCGGACTCACCCGGAAGCCCGATCGGGGCAGACGAGCGTGCTGGGGAATGGGAGGCCCGCGGTGGGATACCCGGCAGAGGCGGTCCCATTGGGGTCCAAAAATCACCCCCAGTGCTAGCCGCGCTGGCCTCAAACCCGTGGGTAAAAGGACCGAGGCGGGAGCCTCTGGGGTGGCTCGCTTTCTTACGAAGGCGAGCCGCGACCGCAACATCGCCATGGACATATTCTCGCAATGAGAACATGACCATCCACGAACGCTGTCTCCGCGTGAGCAGTGCCCAGACACGAAAGACAGTGATCGTGACTGTTAGAAGGCGAGAGATAACGAGCACAACCAGGAATAACACACAATCGGAAAAGCATCTTTAAAAAGACGCGTCTTTAAAAAGACATTCTGTGTGTGCGCTCTTTTAGAGAAATATATACTCTTTTAGAGGGGAAAAATGCTCTTTCAGAAAATATACTCTCTAGTTTTTCTGCCGAAGCGCCTAGGGGCATTCTCTGCAGTACACCAGTGCAGAGGAGGGAGAAGCCGCTGAAATGCGCCGTCAGATCTAGCAGAGGTGAATGAACAGTAGTATTCAGCTCAGTGAGCGTGACCGTTCGGCTCCGAAGAGAAAATCTGAATGAGTGGTTGCATACCAGCTCCTTTTATACCCGTATGTTCGGGGGAGTGGCATGCAAATACCACTCGACAATTTTTATTGGCCTTTTATCAAAGACCAGAGGTGTCTCGGGCTCCCAAGAGTGACCCCTAGTGTCACTACATCGACACCAACGTCGAGTGAGTGACAGATAGGGAACTTGAGAGTTAAAATCAACAATTAATAAAATATCAACTTCTAAGGTCAGTGAAAGATAGCAACTCACTGCATAAGCACTAATGAGGACGGCTGCATTGGCTCTCTTTCGTTGGTCATAACTGGTGTAGTGGATGATACGTTTTCTAGACAGAGTGAAAGACTGCAGAAATGCACAAAACACACATTAAGTACATTCAGTGTAATGGATGTTACAATAATAGCACATGCTCTAATTTATTATATGCTTTTTTGCTTTCTTAAATTTTGCTTTTGGTTTCACATTTTCTGAAGAATGGTACTGCATATATAATGTCTTGTACAGAAGAAGGCAGTCTTTGCAACACTACTCAATTGATCTGTAAAAGTGGATTGCCCACTTTAAATGGAAATTACTTAATGTAAACATCCGCAGCTTTGGTTTCATTTAATTAATACACATGTTAAGCATTCACACGATGACGGCAGGTATCAGGATGAGGCGGGGCCAGTACATCCACCCATCCATCTTCTATAGCCGCTTGTCCTATGCAGGGTCGTGGGTAGTGCTGGAGCCTATCCCAGCTGTCTTGGGGCGAAGGCAGGGAAACACCCTGTACAGGTGCCCAGTCCATCACAGGGCAACACAGACACACAACACAAACATACTCTTACTCACACCTACAGGCAATTTAGGGTCTCCAATTAAAGCCGGACAAACACGGTGCAAGTTCTTACAGTCAGGAGGTCGTGAGCCCATGCACACGTTACGGGTCAGTTTATCTGATAGTCGTACAGATGCAGTGGAACACGACTTTATGACCTGCCGAATTCTGGACCAATCGCACAAATTTTTGCGCTATTTATCATTATAAGACATAAAACCAGAGGAGGACATTGCTGTCATTCCTTGTAGCTAGCGATTTAGAAATGAAAAGAAGACTGGCATGGCCAGGGGCTGCATTAGCTGAAAACTCAACTGCCTATTTAAAAAATATATGGATAATTATTACAAATGCTGTCTGACATTTGACAGATTCAGATTTTGAAGGGAGGCTGTGTGATTTCATGGCTGCATACATCAATCATAACAACAGTGTGTTGCTGCCAGTACTGCTTGATAATAAAGCGCACAAAATGAACAAGATTAAATAGAAAGTGGAAAATTCACGCACCTTTATACATGGATTTAATCTAAGTGCAAACATGACATTTAGTGCAGAATTCTGAGTTATTTTAGTGGAGAACCTGTATTACTCAGCTTTAGATGTAGGCTACGTCCTTCTCATCTGTGTCACTGCTTGCATGCTGATAGCAGACATGCTAAAGAAGTCTTGTCCATGTAAATGCGCTTTAAAGTCACACGTAGCAAAGTTTAAAAATCTTGTTTTAGCGCTGCGGTTGATTGACAGGTTGAACTTTCATCCTTGGTATCACCAGACTCGCGCATGGGGAGTTGAAAAATCTCTCTCACATATCCACTATCATGTATATACAATTATAACAATGCTATACCCCCCTAAATGTCACCCTAGAACTGAAACGAATACAAGTATGACGAATAAAAATAGACCATGTCGTCCATTAGAGTGATAAAGATTTGTTTTCGCAACCCCTATGGCTAATTATATGTTTGAAGAACAGAGAACAGCATGGCAATTCTGCAGAATCATTCCCAGTGATGTGGTCATGAATAATATGGGAAAAACAGTTTTAACTCGACCATTTTCTCCAAATGTGTAAAAGCTTCATGAACACTCAATTTTCATTGATCGTGTGAGTTGTAACATCTTCTCCTGATTGGTCAACTTCAGGTAGATCACCAAATCGGCTCGTTTAACCGCACTCACCTCACGAATTCAAGCCGACAGCGGCCAACTTTTTTAGACAGTTTTAAAAATTATCAGGAGGTTGTGAGCTGCTCGTAAACCGCTCGGCTCCGCTCGTAATTCCTCTCACACGATGCGAGCTGCGACCAGACGAGTGCCAACGATTTCCACACGATCTCTCCCGACTGGAAAAAAATTGGTCGGGAGCTTGCACGACAGCCAAAAATTGCACCCAGTAAGCCTGCAGGTTTTTGAACTTGTGGAGGAGACCAGAGCACACCCATGCAAACACAAGGAGAACAAGCAAACTCCACACAGAAAGGCCCAGTTGAGCCAGGACTTGAACTCAGGACCTTCTTGCTGTGAGCCACCATTAGTTTACTTAAGGAAAGTAAAGTTAGTTCTGTGAAAAGCTCGAACATCATTTGTTTGCAGATGTCACTTGGTTTGTAATTAAATCCATACACTTTTGAGAAAGGATTAAGTGTCCAATTACTTTCTGGTGACACTGTACATTCACAGGATGCACAAGTAAAATCTCAACATGACACCCTTTATGTGTCAATTCCAAAAACTAAGCAAGTCATTTCAGGAGAAAGCCACTAAAGCTCAGATTTTTCTTTAATTCATGCCAGAAACTTCTGTCTCTATCTTCATTTATACAGAGAAGTGTAACTCACATGAAGCAGCAATAGAGCACTCTCTCCTGCTCACTACAAATACTGCTTGTGATTTATTATAATCAGAACTGTAGTCTCGCAGTTGACCTTTAAAGGAATCGTTCATCTATGAAGGTCCAAAAAGCAGATAAAGGCAGCATGAAAGTAATTGATTCCAGTGGTTTAATCCATGTCTTCTGAAGACATCCAATCGGATTTTGGTAAGAACAGAAAAAAACCCTCTTTTTTTCACTGTACATCTGGCAATTGCAGCAGGGTTGTGCACCATTCAGAAAAGAATGAATTCCAATTAAATTAAAATGGAGTTCAAAGAAATTCATCTGATTTTTCAGTATAACATGAAACAGGTTATCATATCATATGCATGACAAATGGGTATTCTAGAAATATCACACTATAAAAAATTTTATGTCAAGTAAACAATACTGAAAAAGCACTTAAAGATTTACTAATTTTTACTTATTTATTTATTTTTTGTAAAAAAAAAAAAAAAAATGTATATATCCGCAGCTTTGGTTTCATTTAATAAGCAGGGATTTGGATGAATGCATGTTTTTGAGTTCAAATTGGCCTACACAAAATGTTTGTGGTTTAGTTCCATTTACCCTCTCCCCAGCATGCACTGGGGCATGAATAATATATTATGGTTGCATGTTTTTGGCCATTTGCATGGTTTTGTTAACATTGTTGTTGCTGATTTTGTCACGGTAGGTAACTTGATGTTTTGCGATGTCAGAATGAGTTTGTTTCTCTAACAAAATTATCAATTTGTTGATTGTAACCCTTGTCGTGTTTAATGTCAAGGTCTTTTTAAAATTCTTTATATATTTTTTTTTTCTCTCATAAGCATTCATATGATGAGTACAAATGTGAAATTATTACTTTAAGATGGCAAGCACATCACTTTCCGTGAAATATATGTTTATATAAATGCACATGAGATGCTCAGAATATTTAACAGTTTAAAACCATGTAAATTATGGACATTTCTTTCTTCTTAAAGTTACTTAATTTAAATATGTATTTGTTAAATTTATCAAATTAATATGTAATATGTACAGCTAATAATTAAAAGTCTTGGCAGGTTGACATTTTAAGTTCAGTTAATTTAATTAAAATGAAGTGGATTAATTCGACTTAATACAAAAGCAATGCAAATTTAAAGAAATTAAGTTCTACAAACACATCACTTCTTACAATATGTATTATGAATAGTAAATATAATAACTTAATAATGTCATAAAACAAGTAATAATGATGTTACTGATTATGTTTATCACAATAAACAAGCAATAATGTTTAAAATGCCACCTACATAAAATTGTATTTAATTTGTTTCATAATATTTAATGCATTTTCATTTTATGGACCATGGTAGAAGAACACTTCATTTACAGGAATGCTCTAATTTTGAATCTATTTTCATGAAGTTATCTGAAAACAATGTGGTAGACTATTTCTGGTGCTGTACAGCAAAAACAAAATCTTTTGATGGCAATGTTAAAATATTTTTTTAATGATGTATTGAGTTTCTTTGAATTGCAAATCAGTAAATTCCACTTCCTCTCATTCCAACTCAAATTCCAATTCAACTTCCTGTGGGGCATGCCCAATTCAATTAAAATTCCAACTCTTGAATTGAAAGGGAGTTAATTCTGAAATTCTTAATTTTGCACATCCATGCATTGCAGTCTCTAGGCACAGTCATGATTTCAATTACACTTCCTAGTGATTGGTGCATTCGCAGAGTGCTAGGTGGCGCTAGGAAGTGTAATCAAGCTTGAAGTCATGATTGCCAAGGAGACTGCTGTCAAGATTTATAGTTACATTTTGGCCAGTTCTCACCCAAAACTGATTGGATCACTTCAGAAGACATGGATTTTAACCACTGAAGTCATATGGATTAATTTTACACAGCCTTTATGTGTTTTTTTTGGAGCTTCAAAGTTCTGGCCAGCATTCAGTTATATTGTATGGACCAAAAGAGCTGAGATATTCTTCTAGAAATCTTCATTTATGTTCTGCAGAAGAAAGAAAGTCATACACATCTGGAATGGCATGAGGGTGAGTAAATGATGTGAGAACTTTCATTTTTGGGTGAACTATTATTTTAAGCCTGTTACTGTCGACTCTGGAGGGTGGTGATCTACACATCTTATAAGACTCTTTAATACTGAACTAATGGTCATTTTTTATTTTAATTTATTTCAGTGCAAAGCCGGGCTTAATCTATCTATCTGCAGGGGATCAACTCTCTCTGTTTCCAAGACTCTCTCTGTATTTCCAATAATCTGTAATCTATGATTCATCCAAGAAAATGTAAATCCAGTGGCCTCAGCACTGTTATTTGTTCTCTGTTATAGTTCAAGTGCTGCATTATGCAAAACATTTTTTCTCCTTGGGACAAGAGGGAAATGTTTGAATGATTTTAGTGTCCCACTGCAACATTTTCCAAAAAAAAAAAACATTATAATAAAAAATACTTTTAGGCAACTACTGTGTGCATGTATAAAATGTTCTTATCAATGTCTAACAATGAAAATGCAAAACAACCTATAAAAAATTATATGAATACCTGGTGAAACCCACAGGAATATGACAAAAACAGCTGTGTGATACAAACACTGAGCTATTTAAATTATGGTATGGATAGCAAAGAGAAGAAAATTATCTTACCTTTAGTTTTTTGTTTAGTTTACAGCAGTATCTGTACAGCATTGCTAGATTAAGGGGTCCAAAATCTGCATAAAAGCTGAGAACAGAAATGTGCCATAAAGTAATCATTATTAAATAATGAGCGTTAACAATCAAAAAATTGGACAAAAAATACCACAATGACAAAAGATGAGAGGTATTTTTATGTGAGGCTATTCTATAGTTATGATTTTAACTCTTTCATCTAACATCTATATCTTATTTCTAATTCTAATTTCATGCAAATACTATAAACTGTTCACTCAAACCTCTTTTACAAAACATTTGATCTCAGTATGAGACTTGTTAGAGCAAATAGACTCTAAATTTACTAAATTTGCCACCAGTGATAAAACCATTGAGTGGCCTAAATTCAGAACTGATGACTCACTTTTCATAAATAAATTCATCATCTGTGCAGAAGAAATGAGTATTTGCTGTGCTCTTTGGTTTGCTTCTAAGAGTAGCAAAATACAGACGATCTGGAAAAAGGATCACAATTAAGGGAAATAAAAATAAATTAGGATGAAACTTAAATCCCTTACTGTACATGCAGAAAGATTGACTCTATACTGTCGATTTGTACTGGACTAAATTCTAAAAACTTAAAGATAAACATGCAATGTAAATTTATGGTGACAATTTATTATGAAATTAACAAATATTAACCTATTACATTTACACATCACAAGTTTCAAAATGTAACATTCAAAATGTCATGAAACTCTGACGCATATAATTTCATATATCTTGAGAATTGAATGAACTTGAACTGATCATATAAGTATTGCAGTATATATATATATATATATATATATATATATATATATATATATATATATATATATATATATATAATTATAAGGTAAATAAATGTACAACCCCATTCCTGAAAATGATAATAAAAACAAAAAGGAGTGATTTGTAATTTATATTCACGCTTTATTGAAAGCACCACAACTACACATTATATGACGTTTTACTTGTGAATTTCATTGTTTTTTGAAAATGTACAGTAATTTCAAATCAGATGATTGCAACACACTCCAAAAAATTTGAGACAGGGGCAATTTAAGACTAATAACAATTTGACAAGCTGAAATAACAAGGCAATGTGAAACAAGAGATATTAAACAGGTGAGGCAATCATGTCATAGTATATAAGGAGCCTCCAAAAACAGCCTAGTCCTTCAAGAGCAAGGATCATTCGAGACTTGTCAGTTTGCCAGATGCTTCAGCAAATAATCCAGCACTTTGAGAACAATGTTCCCCAAAGACTAATTGGAAGGATTTTGGACATTTCACCCTCTACAGTGCACAATATAGTTAAAAGTTTCAAAGAATCTGGTCAAATCTGCGTGAAGGGCAAAACCACTTCTGAATGCGCGTGTTCTCTGATCCCTCAGACGTCACTGTCTTAAAAAACATCATTCATCTGTAATAGATATCATGAACATGGGTTTGGGATTACTTTAGTAAACCTTTGTTAGTCAACACCACTCGCCACTACATCAACAGATGCAAGTTAAGACTTTACTATGTAAAGCAGAAGCCATACATCAACACTGTCCAGAAGTGCTGCTGACATCTCTGGGCTCGGTCTCATCTTAGATAGAAAGTAGAACAGTGGAACCGTGTTTTTTGGTCCGATGAGTCCATAATTCAAATAGTTTTTGAAAAACACAACCGTCGTGTTATCCGGGCTAAAGAGGAAAAGGGCCATCCAAGCTGTTATCAGCGTCAGGTCCAAAAGCCAGTGTCTGTATGTGCCAAGGGTGTGTCAGTGCCCATGGCATGGGCAACTCGCAAATCTGTGAGGGCACCATTAATGCAGACAGATACGTACAAATACTGCCATCCAGCACCGTCTTTTCCAGGGAAGTCCCTGCATTTTCCAGCAGGACAACTTCAAACCACATACTGGCCGAATAAGCAGAGAGTGTGGGTGCTAGATTGGCCTGATTGCAGTCCTGACCATCTCCAATTGAGAATGTGTGGCGCATTATTAAGCGCATTAGATGGCAACAAAGACCCCGTACAATTGTGCAGCTAAAGATACATAATGGATGAATGGGGGAAAATTCCACTTTCTAAACTTAGCAAACTTGTGTCTTCAGTGCCCAAATGCTTAATAAGTGTTATTAGAAGAAATGGTGATGTTTCACAGTGGTAAACACTCGACTGTCCCAACTTTTTTGGAGTGTGTTGCAATCATCTGATTTGAAATTTCTGTACATTAAAAAAACAAACAATGAAATTCACATGGAAAAACAATGTATAGTTGTGGTGCTTTCAATATAGCAAAGGGTAAATATAATTTTCAAATCACAAATTTGTGCTTTTATTAGCATTTTTCATACTGTCCCAACTTTTTCAGAATTGGGGTTGTATTAAGTGCGTCTAAAATATGCTAAGACATGGATATTTAAGACATTTAGGCTACATATGATACCTAGGTAGCCTAGAAAATGGGTTGTAATAGCGATCTGCCTTTTAACTTTTTACTCATAAGCTATATAGGTATCCTACAGCTAACTTATCCTATTACTGTAATAACTAATAATAATTACCTTTGATAAACTCAGAAGCTCCGAGCAGTTCATTTTCATCTCCCATTTTCCTCAACAGTAAACTGCAGAATGTCAAGAAACTTTCCACGAGTTTCGATTCGTTCTAAAGGATTTTACCTAATTGTAAATTAAATGTTCTTCTGGCGAAGAAGTAATTGCAGTCCTGTTATAACCCACTAATATGTTTCATGTCGAGTAGGCTATAGACAGCAAATCCTCTAAATATCTTAAAAACACGATGTTTCATCATTTCAATGTCAAATGTTTTCAAGTTCATTTTTTGTTGTTGTTGCACTTATAGTGTGCTAAAGTTCCCGTGCTAGTTCCTCCATAGCTGCAAACTTTACGATGCACTGTTATAGGGACATTGCCTAGTAACCACGCGCCATACCACCCCACAAGGCGCGTTGCTAAGGAGTCGATCATTTAGACCAATCAGCGTGCGAGACGTGACGTCTGATAAACACTGGATGAGATTTTGGATTAGTTGACTCTCATACACCAGTGTCATGTATATAACGCAAATGTCGAATTAATACTGCAAAAATGACACGAAAACTAAATAAAATATTTATTACCAGTGAAATTATACCAGCAGTCACACTTACTGAAGTGTGATCTTAAAAATATGAGCTTAAAAATATGAGCTTAAAGGCTCATGCTCATATGCTTGAAATTAGATTTATAGACCACTATAAATTACAAATTAATTTCTAGTAACTTTTTACAGTAGGTTCCTTTCGTTAACATTTAATGCATTAGGTATCATAACTAACAATGGACAATTTGTGTTTTTATTTCTATTTTTATACTGTATAGTTTTGGTGACTTCACAATTATTCTAAAATATAGAAAATAGCAAGAATAAAGAATGAGCCCAAATGTTTGACTAGTGTATTTTTAGATTGCAAAATAAACTTTTATTAATATTGAATGTATATTATTACTATAATATTAAAAATGTTTTAATGTGAAATAATTTTTGCAGACTTTTTAAATTAATATGTTATTATTTTGTATTGTAATATATTATAATTATAATAATATTGTTATATTTTGCAGAATTAATGCTGCATAAATGCAACTTAAAACAACCATGATTATTGAAGACACTCTCATCTTTCAATATTCAATCAAATAATAATAACAATAATAACATTTTGGCCTATTTATAAGATTTACACATTTTAATTTCATAACAAATTCCATCAAATTAAATATTTAACAAAATTGAATGAGTAAAACATAAATTAATTCAAGTTTTATTAATTTAATTTTGTAAAAGATTACTTTCAATTTTATGGAATTTTGTTATGTAATTAAAATATGTAAATCTTAAAAATAGTCTAAAATATGTTTTTGAGTGTATTGCAGTAATAATGGCACTGAGGGTGTGTATACAGTCACTCACTTTTGTATCATCTGGCCTCTTTCACCATCAGCTGCTACATGTGTAGTGGATATACTTTAACTCTAAAACTTTTTAATATGATCAGGCATGAGTCAGCTCACGTTCATCCACAACTACAAATACCAACCTGCCATCATTTGTGCAGCTCAGACAGCACACCACACTGTGTGCACTTTGTATTTCCAAAAGCAAAGTATTAAAAAGATACAAAAAGGCATGCATTTTTTGGCGTACTTACCAAGACCAAACATGCATATGTGTGTACAGTATGATTTTCAGTGGACAGAAAATATCTACATATCTATCAGACAGACAGACAGACAGATAGACAGATAGACAGATAGATAGATGTTTTACCTGCGATGTGGGTTATCCAGGCCGTTGGTGGCACCATGGTGGGACGCTTACACTTCACAAGCCGATGTCCCCCCCAGAGGCCGGCAAATGGGATATGCCTTCATTGAGGTCCTTAAAGAGAGGAAAAGGATATTGCCAATGTAGTGTTTATGTTGGAGAGACACATCCTTACGGTATACCCCATGCAAATAAGAAAGCATCTGGAGGCGACAAGAAGTTTCCTTGAGTCAGAGAATGTTGTTACTCTTAATTCCCATAAAGGTGGGGATGTCACTCCTCAAAGCATGCTCTGATTAGATTTGTCATATGGACTCAGTGACACATTCATATTGTCTTTATTAATCTATGCCGCAATATAGTAGTTGTAAATTTCACTACACTAGCAGTCTATGGAGTCCCTTTCTCTTTTTCAAGGGCCAGTGGCTGGGAGACTTGGCAAAGGTAACACCAGAGATGAGGACATGGTGTAGAGGCCAAATGGAAGAGGGTTTCTAATAACAGGCAAGGCCACCCATAGTGTTATTGGATAGGTTTATCACCATTGTATGTAGATATTTGAGAAATACTAAAGAAGAAGCTCTTTACCTTACCGGATGAGATGGAATGAAAAAGACACAGAGGTACCATAAGTGAGTGGTTGACATGACATGCTGTTTAACGTGTACAGGGTTTCATAGATAAATAATTTATGTCATCCTTAACTAGATAATACATTTGTAAAAAAAAATAAAAATAAAAAAAATAAAAAATAAAAAACTTTGATGCTGGCTTTACAAAGCCTTGTCTGAAAGTTTAAACTAGTTTTAAAAGTTTAAAGTTAATACAAACATTACAAGACAAACAACCAGCTAGATAGATAGGTAGATAGATAGATAGACAGATAGAAAGATAGATTTTTTTTTAGCGTGTAGCTGTGCATTGCAATTATGTTGCTAGGCATTGCTAGCACATTTTAGCATGTATCTAGACATTGCTAGCATGTAGCTAGGCATTTCTAGCACTTTTTAGGACAGAGGTACTCTGTTCCAAGAGGTCCGGTCTCTACATTTCCTTCCCAGAAAAGTTCCGGATAATAATAAGTGGCTTACATAGTCATATGGCTATGAAATTATAGAATATACATTTTTGAATAGTTTTTATAACTTGCCACATTGGCAGCAATAGTACTTTGTAAAAAAAAAAAAAAAAAAAAAAAACATCCTAAACAGTCAAAATAGTCTCTTCAAAACTCTCAGAATAAGAACAACAGTTCGTTTTGACAGCAGAATGACAGCAGTCCAGTTTTTGTGTTTAAATATTTTTATATTCAGAATATATATGTATGGGATATGGTATAGGAGGCCTTTTGATGGATAAAAAATACTATTTTGTCCCCTGCGAGAAAATTTATAAAAATGTAAAAATCTGAATGGAACATTTTTATATTTTCCTTAAAGTGAGAATCTATAAACAAACAAACAAACAAACAAACAAACAAACAAACAAACAAACTATTTACATAACAACAGTAAAGCATTAAATACTGATTGCTTAATTTAAGTATAAATAGGCTTTCGTTGCCATCATATCATGATGACATCTCTGATTAATTTTTTTTACAAAATTAGAACAAAATATATTTGTTTATTATGAAAGCCTCGTAACATGCTGATTAATGAAGCTAAATGTATACAGAAAAAAACTTTATAGTCTAAAGGTGGCACGTTAACTTGTCCTGACTCAAACCTGACTAAGCTGAACAGTCTGAATCACTCATCAGACAGATTTGCTTCATTTTTGTGAACACTTTGCTTCATTTTTGTTTTCTGCAGTGTTTAAGCGAAAGATGCCAGTATCTGTAGTGGTTTCTCCGTTGTTAAAATAACCATGCCTTCAACTACGTTCAGTTCAGGCTTTATGCGGCACCTCTATAGCGGGGAGAGCACTAGAAACACTTTATTCCCGCTCCGCACGTGTATACACATATGCTTACACAATCACTTAGCCAGGTGTCAGATAACTAGCACAAATAATTATATCCCTGTCCAGATTGAATTGTCATTCGGTCCTGATCTGGACCTGAGTCCGCCTATTGAATACCCCTGTTTTAGGAAATAGATAAGCATTGCAATTATGTAGCTAGGCATTGCTAGCATGTTGCTAGCATGTAGCTAGGCATTTCTAGCATGTTGCTAGCATGTAACTAGGCATTGCTTGCATGTTTTAACATGTAGCTAGGCATAGCTAGCATGTTTTAGCATGTAGCTAGTTATTGCTAACATGTTTTAGTATGTAGATAGGCACTGCTAACTTGTTGCTAGGTTTTGCTAGTATGTTTAGAGACAGAAAGAGAGAGTGTGAGTGTGGTGCGGAAGCAGTGTAGGTGGCAGTACAAAGTTGTGAATAGTCACCATGCACACAAAAGTTTTTGTCTGTCTTCAAGAATGAACAAAGTGAAGTTGATGAGTTTGCAGGCTAGTGTATTAAACTGTTGTAACTGCGCAAACTAATGGCAATTATTATGCAATTTCTCTGTATGTAGCCTTGAATAGGTTTCTTTCAAGCTATCAAACCACAAAAAGACACATTTGTAACTGAAAAATACATTGTGTAGGCTATTTGAAAGATACATATCACAGTACAGTAAATCATCCAGTGATGCTAGAGTAAATAATCTGCCCTTTGATAGTGATTTGGGTCGAATTTAATGGAAAACTATGCGAATTGCACTCTGTGGCACGGCAGCCTCAGAAGTCGTAGCTGAGCACTGCCGACAGATGTATTATTATAAGCTGTATTATGACATGGATGCTATAGCTCTTGTTGGTTCTCCTCTTGTGGACACTGAAACAGACAGAGCACTAGATTAGTCACTGCCTGGTTTTATAATCATGGTATTCAAACAACTTTGTGGTGTCTTTCCTGTTTTCCTTTATTCTGTAGTAATACTGTATGACACTTTTTGTCCTGCAAAGGGTGCTCCAGAGGAGGATGTGGTCGAGACTCCAGCAGTATCCCATAAACAACCACACCAGTAAATCAAGGACCAGAAAACCCAGGCAACACCGGCAGTCCGCCGTCTGGTCATGGAAAACCATGTAATTTTATTTGAACAAATGTACATTACTTAAAAGCAGCATACTGAACAGTAGTTTAGCTGCAGCAGTGCAATTCTCACTGTAAGTATGCAAGGATTGATGAAACCTTCTGTGCACTGGAAGTCAACAAGTAGCTGCCAAATTACAATTTTTGGACATTGTGTAGCAAATTCCCTTTATATTTTTACACCAAAACTTTATCTTAAAGAAATATTCTGGGTTCAATACAAGTTAGGCTCAATCGACAGCATTTGTGGCATAATGTTGATTACCACAAAAAATAATCCCTCCTTTTCTTAAAAATTAAAGCCAGAGTATGAGTAACAGTGAGGCACTTACAAAGAAAGTGAATGGGGGCCAATCCATAAATGGTAGTTTCAAAAGTGTAGCCATAAGACATAAACAATATGTGTGTTAATATGATTGTAGTGTGATAAAATCACTTACTAACTTTTTCTGTCTAAAGTTATTTCCAGTTTTATAACTTCTTTGCCATGATGTAAGGCCTGAAATGATGTGAAAATTGAGATTCAAACAACTTTACAGCACAAATAATGCAGTTTTTACAGAAGAATTAAAGTGCTTTTGTAAAATTAGATGCTTGACATTTCTGCCTTTAAATCCTCCAAATATTGGCCCTATTCACTTACACTGTAACTGTCTCACTGTAACCACATTTTTTTTTTTTGTTGCTTTTTTTTTTAAGGAAAAGGAGGGAAGAGTCAAATGCCCTGTCCCAATACCCACACTTGCGGACAGGAAGTAAGTGTTCAAGACTGTCCCATGTCTAAATCATGCCAAAGTTCAGTGCACTTAACCCACACTAAATCCACACTAGCACGAATATCGCTTCGGAGCGGTCTTTCAGGCTAAGTGTATCCCAGAGTTTATCACGTTCAGGAGCCCACACCCCGCCTACCTGAGTGATCGTCTTGGTTACGTACGTAACCTCGGTTCCCTGAGACGAAGGGAATAAGACATTGCATTTATTAACGCATATGGGGAGTGCCTTTTTACATGACCTAGTTGAAACCTCTCTACAATAATGGCAATATTCTAATATTGGCTATGGTGTTTGAGCCCCGCCTGTTTTGGTGTGAAACTGTCCGCTATATAAACAGGTGCACAAACACTGTTTCCTCAGAATTTCTGACTAAAAACAAGGAGCGCATTGCTTCAAGAACTCTGAGTCTTGTAGTGCGGCTAGCATTCAAATTGCGGATTGTGTTTATTAATGCATATGGGGAACAGAATCCCATCACGCCGCACTACACGACATAACCTCCCAGGAAGGAAACATGATGCCGCAGTCTCGTGGAACGGCGACCGACATGAGCATGCCACAGTAAGTGACCCTTGTGTTGGGCCAGGAGGGGAGCACTCAGAACGAATATATGAACTATAGTCATATAGTATGAATTAACTCCTTCACAAACCCAATCAGGAAGGGAGTTTATTTATAATGTGTTGTGTAAAAGATGGGGAGCTCATCCTAAAAGGGGGGAGCAAAAGTATATATATTTGGCCAATGAATAGCAAGCGCTCTAAACAGAGGGGACTTGTGAAGAGAGAGACGTTACATCTAGGTTGTAAAACCATGTGAATGTGTTTTGAGAGGACTATCCTGTTGCAAAACATATGTCTTGTAAGGACACACCATTCGTCCATACCCATGAGGAGGCCATGAGTCTAGTTGAGTGTGCTTTAACACCAACTGGGCAAGTCTAACCCTGTGACTCATAAGCCAGGGCAATTGCATTCATACTCCAGTGAGAAAGTCTTTGCTTGGAAACAGACAGTCCTTTTGTGCATCCTCTATAGCATACAAAGAGCTGATCAGACAGTCTGAACTGGCATGTATGCTCAACGTATGCGTGTAGTACCTGCACAGGGCATAACAAATGCAATGATTGTTCCTCATCCGAATTAAATGGAGGAGGGAAAAAGGCCTGAATGTGAACCACCTGCGCTCAGAAGGGTGTGGTTAGGACCTTAGACACATAGCCTTTTCTGGGTTTGACTGGCTTTTGAAAGACCAGGGCCATACTCCAGACATAAATTGTCGATTGATAGTGCATGTAGGTCACTGACCCGTTTTACTGATGCCAGAGCCAGCAGTAGTAGAGTCTTAACAGAGAGCAGGCACAAATCAACTGAGTCCAAAGGCTCGAAGGGGGGCCCTGTGAGAGCATTTAGGACTAAAGTTAAGTCCCAAGTTTGGACTGTAGCCGGCTGAGGTGGGTTTCATTGTCTTGCTCCTTTAAGGAACTTTATGATTAAATCATGCTTGCCTATAGAGGCGCCAGCTTCATGTGCATGATACGCAGATTTAGTTGCCAAATACACTTTGAGTGTTGACGGAATGAGTCATGCATCTATCGCTCTTGAAAAAATATGACAATTTCATGTATGGGGCACTGGGTCTTTGCCATGTGAGAGACACCATCTTTGCCAATGGCTCAAGATGGCGCCGAGTATGGCTGCTGCGTTGCGAGCTCCAACACAACATGGCAGTGTTTTGTTTGTTTTGTTCATAATTCTTATGTTTTTTTGTCTTGGATGTTGTCTGCCTTATTGTCTATGACAGACAAACACTTTTGGACATTGGTTCAGCAATTTCACACCGTAAACCGGACTTCAAATTCCTCAATGCCGACCCGCTGTTTACAAACACGCAAGCGGAGCCCTTTGTCTGGGCAGTCCGGACGCGGAAACGCAGGAGGAAAAGGGGAAACAGAGCCGGCGTTCTCATCAGAGTAAGACGCCACGCAAATCGACCCCCGCTACCCACTATTCTACTGGCAAATGTTCAGTCTCTGGATAACAAGCTCTGCCAGCTGAAAGCGTGGATCTCTTTCCAACGAGAGACGAGGGACTGCTGCATTATCTGCCTAACAGAAACTTGGATGTCTGCGGAGATTCCAGACACAGCCATTGAACCCGCGGGGTTCTCCGTGCACCGAGCGGACAGAGCGAAAGACCTCTCAGGTAAAAGCAGAGGTGGTGGTGTATGTTTTATGATCAACAAATCCTGGTGTGATCACAGGAACGTACATTCTATCAAGTCTTTCTGCTCTCCTGATCTGGAATTTCTCATGCTTCTGTGTCGACCATTCTGGCTACCGAGGGAATTCACAGCAGTCATTATCACAGCTGTGTACATTCCCCCACAAGCCGACACAGACCGGGCAATCAAGGAACTGTATGGGAGTATAAGTGAGCAGGAAACCGCGCACCCTGTGGCCGCGTTCATTGTGACCGGGGACTTTAATAAAGCCAGTTTCAAATCAGTTGCACCAAAATACCACCAGCACATTAGTTTCAACACACGAGGGGACCGGGTTTTGGACCATTGCTACTCTCCCTGTTTTTACAGACATTTTCAACCTTTACCTCTCTTTGTCTGTAGTCCACACATGCTTTAAAACATCCACCATTGTGCCTGTTCCAAAGCAATGAAAAATAACTTGCTTAAATGACTGGTGTCCTGTTGCTCTGACCCCCATCATCAGCAAATGCTTTGAGAGACTAATCAGAGATTACATCTGCTCTGTGCTGCCTCTCTCTCTTGACCCATTGCAGTTTGTTTACCGCAACAACCGCTCCACTGATGATGCCATTGCATCTACACTACACACTGCTCTCTCCCACCTGGAAAAAAAGAACACTTATGTGAGAATGCTGTTTGTAGACTACAGCTCAGCATTCAACACCATAGTGCCCTCCAAGCTAGATGAGAAACTCTGGGCTCTCAGGTGGTTAGAATAGGCAGCAACATCTCCTCATCACTGACCCTCAACACTGGAGCCCCACAGGGCTGTGTTCTCAGCCCACTCTTGTATTCCTTGTACACACATGACTGTGTGGCAACACATAGCTCCAATGCCATCATTAAGTTTGTTGATGACACGACGGTGGTAGGTCTGATCACTGACAATGATGAAACAGCCTACAGAGAGGAGGTGCACACTCTGACACACTGGTGTCAGGAGCACAACCTCTCCCTCAACGTCAGTAAGATAAAGGAGCTTGTGGTGGACTTCAGAAGAAAAGACAGAGAACACAGTCCCATCACCATCAATGGAGCACCAGTGGAGGGAGTCAGCAGCTTCAAGTTCCTGGGTGTCCACATCACTGAGGAACTCACATGGTCCATCCACACAGAAGTTGTTGTGAAGAAGGCTCATCAGCGCCTCTTCTTCCTGAGACGGCTGAGGAAGTTTGGAATGAACTGCCACATCCTCGCACGGTTCCACACCTGCACTGTAGAGAGCATCCTGACTGGCTGCATCTCCTCCTGGTACGGCAATAGTACAGCCCACAACCGAAAAGCACTGCAAAGGGTGGTGCGAACTGCCAGACACATCATCGGAGGTGAGCTTCCCTCCCTCCAGGAAATATATACAAGGCGGTGTGTGAAAAAAGCTCGGAGGATCATCAGAGACTCCAGCCACCCGAGCCATAGGCTGTTCTCACTGCTACCATCAGGGAGGCGGTATCGCAGCAGGACCCGCACCAGCCGACTCCATGATAGCTTCTTCCCCCAAGCAATCAGACTTTTGAACCCTTGATCTCCCATGATCAAAATACATCAGCACTGCACTTTATTACTCTTACTCTTATATCTCACACTGGACTGTCATAAATTATATTATTATTATATATATTCTCTCTTAACAACTTACTATCAACCGACAGCCTGAAAGTCAATACAGTACAATACAACCTACTGTACATTCTATATATACTACTATATATACTTTTTTATTTTTATTGATTAATGTGTATCTATATTGTGCGTATTGTATACTGTACAGTGTATGTTATTATTTGAATATTGTTGTGTGTAATTATGTGTATATTAGACTTTAAATTGTGCTGTGGTAATTTGATGTTATTGTAAATTGGTATATGTCTCATCACTGTCACGGCTGCTATGTTGATCGCACCCAAGAATTTCACACACCATTGCACTTGTGTATATGGCTGTGTGACAATAAAAGTGATTTGATTATTTTTTTTTTTAATTAGTGAACACATTCCATTTTAGCACATAGAGGCATCTCATGGATGGCGCTCTGGCCTGTAAAATGGTGTTCATGAATGAATGTGTCAGTTCTGCCGCGTTTAGCGCGCTCCGTTCAGGGGCCACACATGCAAGTTCCACAGCTGGGGCTGAGGATGCCAGATTGTGCCTTGTGCCTGAGAGAGGATATCCCTCCTCAGCGGTATTTCCCATGGTGAGCTGTACAGCATCTCTATCATTTCCAGAAACCATGGCTGGTTAGGCCATTTCAGCACAACCAATAGAATCGTTTCCTTGTCCTCTCAGATTTTGCATATGACAGAGTGTATCAGGAACACTGGGGGAAACACATATTTGCATTTTGCTGGCCATATGTGGGCAAGCATGTCATGGCAACATATATACGCCACTACTGTTGTGTTGTCCGAACGAATCAGAATGTGGTGATTCGCAATATCGGAATGAAAATCTCTCAAAGCTAGAAAGACAGCCAGTAGCTATAGGCGGTTGACATGTCACGGCCGTTTCGCACCTGTTTCCAGGTGTCGAAAGTTGGGCGTCCATTACACACTGTGCCCCACCTGTGTTGGATGCATTTGTGGTCAGCACTTTCTTTCTGAAAACTTGACCCAGCATAACACTTTGTTGGTAAAGGGCTGGTGCTGTCCATGGTGCTAGAGCAGCCAGACAGTGACGAGTTACTGCAATGCACAGGAAAATGAAATGAATTCAGTGGTAATGTTTTTTTCAGTTTGTACTGAAACAGACACAGAAGAATGGTCTGTACGCGCTCGTTCATAAGGGGCGCATGCATGAAATCCTAAAAAGGAGATTTACTGGCTGGGGAAAAATGTGCTTTTTGCCAGTTGACATTAGACCAGATGTCTCTGTGTTTGCTCAGTAGTGGCTCTGATTGGCTGGTAATAACCAATCATTGAGGTCATTCAAAACACACACACCATTTATTTTCAATGGAACAATCGCTGCATCAATACATTCCGTGAACGTGCGGGGAGCCAGAGACAGACTGAAATGAAGGACTTTAAATTGATACGCAGTTCCCTCGCCTGTAACGCAGTGCAATTTGTACGTGAAGTACGCGTCCTTCAGATCTATTGACGAAAATTGTCATTATGAATTGGGCGCGTCACGAGCACGCGATTCAAGCGTCTCAGAACTAGAATGAGCCGAAACCCGCTGTCCTTATCCTGAACGAGGAATTAACAGCTGTAAATCCCTTTGTGTGTGTCACAGTCTCTGCATGCAACACCGGCATATCGTGTGGTCAGACCACAGATTGTGGTCGATTGTTGTAAACACCAATCGTGTTGTAAGCACGAGGCACCCACACAGACCCCAAATAAGGACTGTAATCTGATCTGTTTCTCTATTATATCGCTTCTGAAGATATTGATTTAAACTTTACTTTACTTTTATGCTCCCTTTATGTGATTTTTGGAGCTACAAAGGTCTGATCACCATTCACTTTCATTGTATGGACCTACAGAGTTGAGATATTCTTCTAAAAATCTAATTTGTGTTCTGCTGAAGAAATAAAATAATACACATCTGGGATGGCATGAGGGTGAGTAAATGATGAGAGACTTTTAATTTTTGGGTCAACTAACCCTTTAATATCATCAATGAAATTATTGACGAAAATGTTCGGTGACGGGGGAGCAGTTCCCCTCTGGCTATTCAGATAATAGTAATTACAAATAATAAATAATATCCACAGCATAAACATAACATCAACTGAAGACAGAACAGACAATAAAGGGAATGAACAGGTAATCTTGAACTACGTTATGCACTTCAGAATGCATAACTTTTGTTGTAAACACGCTGTTTACTGAACTGATTTTCTAAACTGTTTAAACGAGAGGAATTCTCAACTTAGTAACTTCTAAAAAGTTGCCAATACTTCAGGATATTCATTATATGCTATTATTTCAGGAGCTCATGTTTCAGGACAGTTTCTCATGTTGTTTAATCTTACACATTAAACCTATTTATCATTGATATGTTTGATACATGACAGTTTTTTTGTTTGTTTTTTTTTTTATTAATTATGCACATTATCGTCAACAATGTTATTTTTGTTGTCTAAAATTAAATGCCATTTTAATTGGAGTAAAATTGACTAAAATGAATGAATATAACATGATGAAATATTGGCTAAATGTAAAGAACATTAAAAAACAAAAAAAAACAAAAAAAAAAACAAAAAAATTAACACTGGTTTTGTGGTACCCAGTCTTTTTCTAATCACATTGAATTCAGGTTTTAAACTCACAACTTCTGCAATCTATTAAATTATTTTTAAAAGTCCTTTTCAGTAATCACAAATGACTGTAGAAGTCTCAGAAATTAATTGGTCAGTGGATAGCAACAGTTTGTTTAAAATCAGCTTTGATTGCTATGTGAATATTCCAGGTGTGTGAGGACTGATTGTATTTATTAAAGTTTGCTGTGGTCATACAATTTTTTGTTCAGGCTACATCACTTGGCTTCCTGCAGGTCCCTGTTCTCAATGCCTCTGTGGATGAATGCTGCCAGAACATTACATACAAGGCAAGACAAAACCCAAACATACTCCAACACTTAAATAAATCACAACTTTCATTTTAAGGGTCATGGTTTGCAAAATATAAGGTGTGATGTACTTACACACAGCCTTCTGCAATATTTTATTAAACAACATATCATTGCCATTATTTTTTCATTGGTTTTCCTCTAATTTCTTTTAAGCATCTCATCAACATCGGCTTGGCCATGGACACTTCTCAGGCGCTCCTGATGCCCAACATAAAGAGCGTTCAAAGCCTCAGTGTATTTGACATCGCTCTGGAGCTCAGCTGGGCACTGCTGACCTCAATGGAGTAACCTTCACTCTCTCAAACATCGGCTCGATGAGGCTTCACCCTCCTTCTGAGGGCCAAACCTGCTGAGGTCAACTACTCAAAGGTGCATTGTGTAATTCCCACTCCAATGAATTGAATTGCGAAGAGAATTACTGTTTTCACACAGGTTTCCCAAAAACACTTCTATCTGCTTTTGTCAGTCAAACAGGTGGACTACTGCCCCAAACTCACGCCAATATTGCAATGTAGGTCCACTGAAAAAGATTTCCGTTTGGTGCTTGTAATTGTGTAGAAATGACCAAAATATCACCCCATGTTGGGCCTCCACTGCTGCCTGCCCCTGAATGTCGTGTTTGGAGGTTATATAAAAGAGGCTGAAAAGTCGAAGCACCTTTTAATTGACTAAGTGCACAAACAACAGCAGGCTTTCAGTGGGCTTCTATCTGCAATCTAGCGATGATCTGATCTCTCATCATATAAGAATTAGTCTAGTAAATGATGGTGGTATTTTGCATACTTAGATTGGAGGGACGTACGCCAAGCCAGTAATTCTGCGCCCGGAGGTGGCTATCAGAGCTTTGGGAAAGATCCAAATAAGCTGCTCGTTTTCTTCACCCTTTAATAAGAAATCCAATAGCACATCCAATGAGATCCTATGCCATCAGTTGATCTACGGCAAATTATTGGAGTTATGATATATCTTTTATATGTAAAATGTATAGCTTGAATGTGCTGCAAGTCATTTTGGATAAGAGCTTTGGCAAAATGCATCATTGTAAAATGTCTAAATCAGTCAGTGTGCAAATATACTACAAAATTGCTGCATTTCAGTGGCTTTGTAAAAACAGTTTATATTCTCTGCCACAGGTGCTACCCAGGTTTAACTCCCGTGAAGAGGTGGTCAAGGCATATGTAATGAATGTCAGCTGATCTGCTGATCATCCCGTCATAGACGGCACCACCATGTGCCACTTCTTCAACCTGAATGAACCTGAATTATGTTCATACAAATTTTACACGTTAAGTTTGCTGAAAATAAAAGCAGTTGAAATTGAGAGGGTGTTTCTTTTTTGCTGAGTTTATATATATTATTTAGTGATAACCTCACAAATTTAAAGGAGTCATGACATGCATATTTAAATTATTTAAATATATTCCTTGAGGTTCACTCATAACACTTCACATATAACAAGTTTTTTCTGACCCTCTGTCAAAAATGCTCGGTTTTGGTTCTGATTCTCCTTTAAGACTTGACAGTAAACGCCCACTGTTATGACTGGCTCTCTGCTCTTGACTGACCAGTGGCACGTTCAGCCCCAACAAAACGTAGCAAAACATTTATACGGAAACGCTGAACACCCTGATGTGTTATGCAAGCGTTGCAACTATGGCAGCTGAGAAGGCCATTCTTTGTTCTTTTCGAAGAATTTTCGGAGCCTGATGAAATCGGTTTAAATACATGTTTAATACTACAAAATACGCTCGATGTTACAGTCACTGCCCTTGCTGTCCAGAATAGCAGAGAACATTCAAATCGAGTGAAGGGATATGTGGAAACTGTGGTTCCTAATTATGATGATCTAACATTTGCCTCGCATTTCAGGCTAAGGCAAACATTTCTTCTAATGTCTTCAATTGTTGCATACACCAAGCTGCAGTGGACACATTTGTAAAGGACTTTAGTTGGATCCATTGTGCGCACTTCCTTTTTAATAAGGCGGGGTTTATATACACGTCACTGCTGATTGGGTAACACCTCAGACACACCCACCAAACGAGAGAAAATGTACCTCAAAGCCCATTGCACATGTTTCGAGGAAACATGTTGTTCAACCTGGAAACCGTAGCAAAATGGTGCACACTGTTTTGAGATTGAATGTGCCCCTGCTCTTTCTCCTTGCCATCTCAATGCTCACCGCTACTGGGTGGGTTACGTAAGTGATAAGGTAAACTAAGCATTGATGTGTTATTGAGGAGGTGGTCAGAAGCAAATGTCTACCACAGTGTGACATCACAATGTGTAGGAAATAGAGAATGAGTTGTTTTGGCAGCTTGGTATCATCATGCTGTTTTTGCTGTGAGGAAGTTTTGAGTTCTGAAACTTACAATATGTTTTTTTTAGTACTATGACCTCTCGTATGTTAAAAGACCAAGGAAAATTGCATTCCTCGTGTCATGACCTCTAAAGGAAAGGGGTTTGGTAATGTGCTGATATACACCTTTTATTCAGTAATCCTGACTAATTTTCAAATTACAGGACTTCTGTAAAACATTCAATCCACTTTGCGTTTGGAAATTTTGGCAAAGAATTTCAATGTCTCTAATGAGGCAATCTGATCTCTTTCAAATGTAAAACAGTGGGAAGGAGTCAAGCATGTCCATTTTCCGATTACAAAACGTAAAACAGTGAAGACCTCTTGATGCGGTTACAAGTACCCTGTCTGACAGGACATTAAGCACATGAGATTAAACACAACACACCAGACTTCAGGCAGGGGAGTTGAAATGCCATGGGAGGAGAGATGCACACATCCACAGATAAATCTTTTTATTTTTTGTCCAAGTGTTAACTTGGGACAGTAGTACATGACATGGCATGTGAGGTGGAGCCGGTGAGTTATCTTTTGAGTTGAACCCATGTTTCCATGATGGCAGTTACACTTGTTAACCACCAGCAGTTAATGAATGTGTGACTTCAGTACCTCCTGTTTTACCTGGATTTTCTGGGTGTGATCATGTAGGGAATGTAACAGAGTTTGCAGTCATAGTCCATTTCCTCATGACCTAATACACTGTACGTCCCTGTCAAGTCTTCTTGAATTGTTCACAGACAGCTGTTATTACAGAGGTGCAAATAGACATTTTGATTGAGAACTCAATTCTAAATGGTCGTAATCAGCTGTAAAACCAATCCTATGTAAAACTGTCACACTGAATTGAATGACAATTTACGTAAAAAAGGTTCTACACACAATTCGCTCATGTTTCTTGAGTAAGGCCCAGTGATGTGGTCAAGGATTCAAGAGGAAGGAAAATGGAAGGTATTGTTCCTCCCTGAAACCCTCTGGCGGCATAAGCAAAATAGATCAGACCCTGGAAGATAATGGCTAAAAAACAGAAAATACTTACATGGAATGCTACTTCAGGAATGTATCGGGTGAATAATAATTCACTGTAATGTTAGGTGTGCACTTTAACAAGTATTTAAAATTAAATAAAGGGGGTTTCAGGACTATCATGTTGTAAGTGAGAATTGTCAAGACATCCCCCCCTTAAAACCACTACTAGAAAATGTTTATGGAACGTTTCAGACATTTGGCTTGCTCTAACATGAGCCTGACACTTTTAAAGCAAGATAATTTTTCTTTTCCCAAGCCTGTAAAGCAGCACTTCTTCAAATTGCATTGACTTCATGCTTTAAAACACACAAAGGAAAAATGTTTTAAAACAAACAAACATAGGCATAAAGTCCCATTTGGCATTTCAGACATTTACCCAGGTAACTAGGTCGGTGGTTAAATATGTTTTTCTTGGTGATGGTTGATGTTTCACTAAGACCTGCAAAGTATTGAAAGCTGCAGTGTGCAATTTCTGCACTACAAAGCAGAAATAGTGACTGTTTTCAAACAAGTTTCAAACACATCCCCCATCTGCTGTTGCCTAGACAGGGAAGTCCTGCCCCAAACCCATGCCACTGGTTGAGGCAATGTTTCTGAGTTAGGCCATTTAAACAGATTGCAATTCTGCTTGACTCTAGCTTCAGTTCTCATGATACACTGCAGCTTTATTAGAATTTTGAAATCTGTTTGCATTCTCCAAAGCTACCTGAGGCATGTTCAAAAGCATATGGAGGTCCCATCTGAACAGGTCAAGAGTCCAAGGTAAATCCTAGCCATTGTTTAAAAAAAAAAAAAAAATCCTTAAAAGCAACGTTCAAGGCATCTCTCCTTCACATAAATAACAATGAAATGTACAAAAAGCAGAAATTGCCATTTTCATTAATGAGGGCAAACCAGTCCAGGTGTCTGCTTCATGAATGTCACACTACAGTCTTCATACCCTCCTCATAAGTCTTTGAAGCCAAATTGTTCAAACCGATTGAGCACAATTGCTGCAAAGAGTTTTTCACGTCTGGAGCCTCCACAATCAAGGGTATGATTTCAATGGTCGCACTTCAATCAAGTGGTTTGTGAAGTGGCATTTATATACACTGTCCTTTGATTTCGTTCTTTTTTGTCTTCCACGTATTGGATCTTAAAAAAATGATCAAGAAAGTAACAAAGGAATCAAAAATATAAAAATAACTAGGTGGCAGCTGCATCCATTGTGAGCTTGTATGTGTGTACGAGTCAGTGAAATGTGTGTGGTGTAGTCAGGCAGCTTTGTGATGGATTGATTGGATAGCTTTTCAAGAGTTTTCAAGGTCTGAGGTCTATGGTCCGTTAAAAAATACTTTATCAAGCCATTTAGGATGTTGGGGTCAGGTGTCATCATCTGTGTCCTCTATCAGGACCTTGGTGTCCCGGATCTTTGACCTAAGAAAAAGAGCAGATAAGCTTGAGTAGTGACTCATTCCCTGATTCACCAAACACATCACCATGAAATTATCTGTATGATGGTGCTAAGAGTTTTACTAGGCACTTTCCACAATTAGGGTACAAATTAGTGTCTCATTTCTTCTCATAGCAAGGCACAAATCGCATGTTCAATTTCTCAATTTTTACACAAACTTAAAGTGTTTGCAGCCTTTTTCAAGCTCAACCATTCAATCAAATATTTTTCTTCAATTTATGGGAAATACGTTTAGCAATAACTACAAACCAACATACGGCCCAATTTGGCCTCTTCTGAATGATGCAACCATGTTGCCATTCTGGTATATATATCTACTGTATATACTGTATATATAATTTCATAAATTTGCTGAGCGTACTGGGAGGAGAGACGTGGTCTTCTCAAGGATACACTGTAGCTCCTCTTCCAGTTCTTCTTTCCAAATCTATTCCTCACTCCATCCTCCTGGTCCATCATCTGCTCCAGCAGAGTTTGGTCGTCTGCGTTCAGAGGCGCTACTGAGATGTCCCGCACCGCTCTGAACTCACCACAGTTGTTCAAGTGCTCGTTCTCCAGACGAAAGAAGTTCCAAACAAAGCGTCTGAAAACGGCCCACAAATTATGAGGATGAGTTACTTTGTTGTGTCCTAATGAAAATTCATATGGCACTACAACAACTCTCTCCTTTATGAACATGACATTCAATGTTCAACACAATGTTCAACTATGTTGTCATTTGCAAAAATAGCATTCATTTAAACAGACGTTTATAGGTTTGGAGAACTGATGGCGTAATGATAAAGCAATACAGTGCGTTAAAGTTCTTTTACAACAGGTAAGGAGCGTTCTTAAGCACAATGTAAAGCAGAAATCCTAAAACCCCCTTAAAGGGATAGTTCACCCAAAAAAGAAAAATCTCTCATCATTTACTCATGCCATCCCAGATGTGTATGACTGACTTTCTTCTGCAGAACACAAATTAAGATTTTTAGAAGAATCTCTCAGCTCTGTATGTCTATACAATGCAAGTGAATGGTGACCAGACCTTTGTAGCTCCAAAAATTACTTAAAAGAAACAAAAGTAATCCATATGACTCGTTCGTTTCCTCCCGCTCCCGCTGCCCGCGCTGGTCTCTGTTCACATCATATTTTTTGTGTCCGAACTGCGGCCCGATTACGTCATCAACATGAGTACAAGCGGCAACTGTTTACCACTGTATCTAGGTAACAACTCGAGAAGACATCACTGTGTTAAGTGAAGTATTAAAGTTAGTCTCTTTGGGGGAGTCGCATGGCACCATGCGAGGGTTGGACGTGTGAATGGCGAGCTCTGAGCACTTTGCTAGTTTTTAATACTTTTGTATCATAAACCGGTGAGATTCGATACACCCTGATCCACAACTGTTCTATGAAGACAATGTGTCAAAGAATTCAAAATCCTCGGGCTCTGGAGACATTAAAAGACACTTACGTGCTCAAGCTGATACCCCAGACAGGGCTGCAGACCAAGGACTCAATTTGGACGGTGCAGCGGGAGAGATTCAGCATCAACTGTCGAGCATGTCGGCAATGCTGGCGAAGGTTGTTGCAGACTTGGAAGATCTTGCTGTAATACATCGATCGATCACTGCCATGGAGATTAAATTATCTGAATAGAATGGGGGACGTCGAGAAACGGATCGATTATCTGGAGTCATCGGAGAGGGAATTAGCTGCTAATCCGCTAGTGACCAAGATAGACTTGCAACATGTTTGGGAAAAATTGGAAGACCTTGAGAATCGTAATCGGAAAACAACATCCGAATTGTTGGAATTCCTGAGAACGAAGTAGGCAAAGATATGGTGAAATTCCTAGACGAGCCCTTTCCGTGTCTGCTCGACATAACAGGCCATAAGCTGGAAATTGAGCGAGCTCACAGGGTCCCAGCTTGGAGATCCTGCTTTAGCAGATTATATTTATTATCGTCTCTGACCCCATTAGATATATGCCTTGCCTCCACAGAATTATTAATTCCTTTTCTAAGTTCTCGGGATACAGAGTCAATTGGTCTAAATCCGAAGCTTTGGCTCTGACAGCATACTGCCCAGTAACGGCTTTCCAGCCGGGCGCCTTCCAATGGCCCAAACAGGGCATGAAGTATTTGGGCATTTTATTCCCGGCAAATTTGTCTGATTTAGTTAGTTAATTTTGACCCCTTAATAAAAAGGTTTTCGAGCGATGTGGGCAGGTGGGCTTCATTTCATTTATCTATGATTGGGAAAGTAAATGTTATTAAAATGAATTGTATTCCAAAATTCAACTACCTGCTACAATCTCTCCCTGTAGATGTCCACCTCTCTTATTTCAAGCAATTTGATAGCACAGCGAAGTCCTTCATTTGGAATGGTAAGTGTCCTAGATTGCATTTCAAGATTGCATAAGTTACATAGGTCGATTGACAAAGGTGGGCTAGGCCTACCCAAGATTTAGTTTTATTATTATGCATTTGTCTCAGACATTTGGCTCATTGGTCACTTTCACCTGAAAGAGCCCCTCCCTGGTTTTGTATTGAACAGGAAGTTCTTGCCCCTATTTTGCCATTGCAAAGCCTTTCTATTAAACTAATCGGAGAAGTTACAACCCCGTTATCTCGCATTTGCACTCGGTATGGACAAAAGTGTCCAGAGTGTTTAATTCAGACATTTATTTAAATGTTGCCTCAAGCATATGGCTGAAGCCTAAACTATGTATTAATAAGTCCCCTTTCTGCTGGTCAGAGTGGACTGTGAGGGGGGTTACTACACTCGGTGACTTGTATGAGAGTGGGGTGTTGAGATCTTTTGAGAATTTGGTTTAACATTTTGGGATTCCCAGATCTCAGTTTTATAGGTATTTCAGCTGTGCCACCTGCTCTGTATTGTTTTTGGGTGTAGCACCCCCTAAAGCTGCAGATATTCTGGGAGAGGTGATTACTGCTTTTGGAAAAGGACATGAGGCATCAATGTATTACTCCCTGCTAATTCAGAGTCTGGGGGATGGAGCTTCAACATCTCTCAAGAGATTATGGGAGAAAGATTTAAATTTGGTACTGGAGGGGGGAGTGTGGGCGAGGATTCTAAAAAATGTCAAGTCCGCATCTAGAGATGCAAGGGTTCGCCTTATGCAAGTCAAGATTTTACATAGATTCTATTGGACCCCCTCTAGATTGTATAGGCTTGGTCTTAAAGACAAACCCACCTGCTGGCGATGCCAATCAGAAGTTGGAGACACACTTCTTTTGGGGGTGTGTTAAGATCCAAGAATTTTGGTTGAAGGTTCAGAGTTGTTTGTGTGACGTTTTGGGCACTCAAATTTTACTTTGCCCCAGACTTTGTATTTTGGGCGAAGGGCGTCATAAATTTGGGGGATAAACATATAAAAAAATTGGGTTCTGACCAGTATCATGATTGGCAGACAAATTATTTTAAGGGGTTGAAAGTCGGTCGGAGCGCCATCATTTCCAAAGTGGTGTGCGGAGATAGGGAGGGTGGCAGCTTTCGAGGAAGTGGCAAGTAGACAACTGGGGTTTGAGGACTTGTTTATCAGGAAATGGGGTAATTATTTAGCGTTTTTGGGGGACTCTCGGAGAGGGCATGGGGAGAGCGAAGTCTAGTTTAATTATGTATGTTTATTATATATATATATATATATTTTTTTTTTTTTGTGTGTGTGTGTGTGTGTGTGTGTGTGTATTATTATATGTGACCACAGGAGTGTTCGTTGGGGGTTAGGGTGGGGTTGGTGATTAGGGAGGGATATTAGTGTGGGTTAAAAATTAAATGTTGATTCAATGTGCATGTGTTGTGTTTTTCTCGTGTATTTTTGAATCAATAAAAATTTTATTACAACAAAAACAATTTTGGTCTCTTTGGATTTACCATGAAAACTTGCCATGCACAGAACAACACTTCTGTTTGTCTCCCGCAGATGCATTGAAAACGCAATGATGTGATGAATATTAGCATTTGTCTGCCGCAAGCCCGCGAATGCATTACAAGAGATGTGAAGAATGTGAGCTGCTCTCTGAGTGTGGTGTATTCGGACATAAGCAGGTAGGAGAAATGCATTATACCATAATAATTGCGATTGGGAGCCCGCAAAGACGCAAATTAACGTAATCACAAGCGGTTCACTTCCGCGATTTGGTACGATTGTGTTCATATCAGCAGCGAACCGTACTAGAATTCACATGAACCGTACCCCAGACCACCTTTTCAAGTGGACCCGGGTGTAGTTTGCAGATGCGCACCCGAGTTCGGAAAACAGCGTTCACATTATCCAAATGAACCGAACTTTGACGTCATCCGACCCTGGGTGCACACCAAAAGTGCTAGTGTGAAAGCACCCTTAGAGTAAAAAAGGACTAGTCTTATGGATTACTTCCATGTTTCCTTTGTGATTTTTGGAGCTACAAATGTCTGATCATCATTCACTTGTATTGTATGGACCTACAGAGCTGAGATATTCTTCTACAAATCTTTGTTTGTGTTCTGCAGAAGAAAGTCATACACATCTGGAATGGCATGAGGGTGAGTAAACGATGAGACAAAATGACTAGATCTCATTCATTTTTAATGAGCGTTGGCGACTTCCGGCGACAGCAACCTCTGGTGACTAGATATGGTTGTGTCCAGCAAATTCAGAAAGTTGACAAAAAGTTTTAACTTTATGTGAAAGAGGAGCGACTTTTGGGACCGATAACCAATAGGAGTCAAGAGGGTGTCAATGGAGCTCCTGTCATCCATCTCATTTAGAATAACGGAGTTGAGTGCAGGCAAGACAGAGGAGAATTTTCTGTGAGCAATTTCACTGTTCTTTATGATTTGTCAGTAACCACATACATGAATAAAATAAAAAATTATCTTTGGGAAAATAAATTGTCGGCAGTCTGAGTGAGTTTGAGTCATTCATTGATAGATTGTTTATCTTGTTAATGATTGGATGCAATGAGTACTTCTGCAGTTCACATCGTATACCATGAAGAATATGCATTTTTAGGGATAAGAAAATGAATTCCTTGTCATATTAGAATGATATCTAAATTTTACTGACAAAATGCCTCAACTGTGATCAGATTTTCAAGAGATATTGCCAGACGTGCAGTCCACCAATAACGTTAAAGCGACAGAAGTAGGAATGCCCACCAGCAACTTCACAGTACAGGGACTAGCGGCATCAAGCAATAAAGTCACTGCTGCATGTGTGTACTGGGCTTTACCCGTGGTGAAATCACTATAACATATGGACACCAGCGGCATATTGCTTTAGGCCTCCATTAACCATAAATGTCAGCTTAAATTAATGCAATTTTTCTTACCAAATTATAATTTTTTTAAATAAATAAAATAAAAAAATACTTTCTGGGACGTTCACCCTCTTTTGATAGAAATGTCTCTCTTTTGAGAAAATACCTTATAAACTACAGACACATGATTTTCCCAAAATGCCATTTCTAAATCACGAGACATTAAAAGTGTAAATGTTAGATTAACAGAAGAGACGAACAGGGTTTCAAGTATGACATTTCTGAAAGTTCCTGTAGTTGAGGAGACATCTGTAAACAACTGAAAACATTTTAGTGATGAAATATACAGTAATTTCCAATAATGTATTCAGCAATGTTTGAACAAAAACAAAGTTTTTGTATGGAAGTGGGCTGATTAGTCAGGAGAATAGGTGTGCACATATTTGCTGGTCTACTCACCTAAAGACCTCCAGCGGTGCGAGTACAGTGGCCAAAATATCAGAGGTGTTCGGATATGCAGTCACAACCCCAAGAGAAAGAGGAATGGTCCAGGCAAAGCGCAAAATGATATCCTCTACTATGGCACAGTAGTAGTAAGCCTGTTCAAAGAGAGTACACAAGCAAATCAACACCAAGATCCACAGTGTAATCGCCAGGGATGTGATGTTTACTATACAAATATTTCAATATGAAACATAAAAAAATAAAATAAAAATTTAATTCCTTGACAGTAACCATCTGTGTGTGCTTTCTTACTTTCTGTGGATATACAATCTCCTCTCTGAGGAGGGTGTTTTCCCCTGCGTTACGGTCAAACAGACCCCAGTCCATCTTCAGGTCCCATAATAAGGTGTAGCAAGAGTTAATGATCAGGCAGGCAATGAGCAGGTAAAAGAAGACTGGTTCTTCCTGAAAATCTAATGATAACAGGGAGGCAATAAAGGTTTGAATCAGACTTCGCTGACATAAAATAATTCAGGACTGCATATTTAACAGCACAGCGTTCCTCAAGGTTCTATGTGTGGTCCACTTTCTTTTCTAAATACCAGATTGTGATTGGTCTTGTCTTCTTTGCATATCACTGAGAGTCGCCTTTACGCTGCACAGTGACTCAGTATTGATTCTGTGTGTGCTACATTGCAACTACTGGTTTTTCTTTAGGAAAGACAAATTCAGTATCAAACTAAAGTTTACCCCAAGGCAGTGTCTTTTACACTTGTTTTGAGTGGAAACAAAAAAACCTCATGTTGGGTAAATAAAGAATTTAGAACATTAGCCAAAACACCTGACATTCAGGTTAATAATGTAACACCTCATTTGCTTACTTTTATGTGTTTTATAGAGTGCAGAAAAGATGACCACGAAAAAAGTAGTAGAGTATTTGCCAGCATTGACTAGGTGAGGGAAGGCACGCTTTGTGTCCCGGTACCGTCTCAAGCACTGCACAAATCGGAACCAGGCAGGCAAGCACTGGATTACAGCTCGTACACCGTATGAATACGTGTGACAAATCCCTCCACCTGATAAGGAAAAGAACAACAAAACACATGCATTTCTGCTTTTAAACCCTCAGTAATGTCTTGGGCCGTGGACTTTCCTACAACACTCTTTTAATGTGCTTTTGGACACATCAGTGATAGATGACTGAGTCTCACCCTCTTTAATCTCTAGCTCCCCATAAGACTCTGCCCAGTTCAGCTCCATACTGTAGAAACAGATCATGTACTCCAGGTCCATCAGAACTACCACTAGAGAGTTGAGCTGGTCAGCCAGCCAGAAATCTGCAAACCCCACTCTGTGAAATGGAGCTGTGACCACTCGAAACTACGAATGAAAAAAAAAAAGGACGATGAAGCAGGGGAAGAGAGATAATTAAACAACTGAATCCACTACTTAACAGAATGCTAATATGGCAAGTATATGCTTTAATATCAAGTATGACACAAATGCTGTTTTTAAATTTTCATATTGTTATCAAGAAGGACTCTGCTGGCCCTTACCAGTAATTTGAGGAGCCAGAAGCGAGATTTGTAATAGCAGGTTTTGAAAGGGTTGATGAGGAAAAAGAAGAAGAATCCATAGAGCGCTAGAGGGTTTGCTTGTATAGGGATCTTTATGTCCTTAGCGAAGAGGCAGGACAGAATACTGACGCACCAAAGGACTCCAAGAAAACCAGCAATCTGCACAAAGAGAGAAAGAATCACATACAGTACTGTGCAAAAGACTTAGGCACACAAGATGTTTCACAAAAGCATTTGTCTTAAGATGGTTATTTATATCTTCAGCTTTAGTGTGTCAACAGGAAATATAAATGTTAGACTTCCAAACATTACTTTTGCAAATAGAAAATATTAGAAGAACAGGGAGCCCTGCAACAGATGACATGGCCCCCACAAAGCCCCCCACTGAACATTGTGTCAGTCTGAGATTACATAAAGAGACAGAAGCAACTGAGACAGCCTAAACAGATAGAAGAACTGTGGCGAATTCTCCAAGAAGCTTGAAACATCCTATCTGCCAACAACCAAGAAAAACTGTGTCCAGGTGTACCTAGGAGAATTGGTGCTGTTTTAAAGGCAAAGGTGGCCACATCAAATATTGATTTAGCTTTTTTTTTTTTTTTTTTTTTATGATATTAAGTGATAAATGAAAACTATTTATGTCATTATTTTTGAAGACATCCTCACTATGCAACATTTTTCACAAGTGCCTAAAACTTTTACACAGTACTGTAAATCTGGAGCCAGATTCACAAAAATGTTCTTAATAAAAAAAAAAAAAAGAAAAAAAAAGAAAAAAAAAAAAGTTCTTAGGATAAATAATAAAAAGTTTGTAAGAATGTTCCTAAGTGCAATTCTTGAAAAATTCTTAAGGAATTCGCAAATATTTTCTTAAGAACGTCTTAATTTTTTTCCCATAAGAATAAATTGACATTGTCTGATTATACTAGCCTGCTCATGAGGTCACCTTGACTAATACAATAAATTCAACATTTCAACACTGGTAAATCAATGATATATGTATCTATTAACCTTTTAAGTAGCACGCACCAACCTCGCTAACATTTTTTACATTTAAAGTGCATGGAATGTGTTAGTTTAATGACATTAACCATTGTATTCAATATATGCAGCTAGTATTATAATGTTGTGATTCTTAATATTTATGACCCTCTCGCCATCATTTTGAGTCACTTTGACCCAGAAATTCATTTTGAGTTTTACGCACTGAAGTTAAAAGGACAGTCTCAGTTTTCTCACTTTGTTTCTATGGACTCTTAAGAGCGTGGCGAGAGAGCACTATGCAGCGCATCCATTTGAACTGACTAGCATGATTGGTCAACACATTAAGAAGCTTCAAAACAACACTTATTGTTGAATTTCGTGACAACATTTACATGCTTTGAAAGCTGAAAATAAAAGTCAAAAACTTGTTTTGGTAAAAAAAAAAAAAAAAAATAAATAATAATAATAAAAAATCATTTCTAAATAAACAGCCTATCGCGTCTTCCAACTCAACATGAGAGCACGCATCACATTTGAAACAACCCAGTACATTTATTAAACATTTTACCTTTTGGGATTTAAGACAATTGTGAGGTTGTCCTAACTTAAAGATTTTATTTACAACGATTTTTAAGAATTTTTTTAAATTCTTCTTATGTTTTTTTTTCTTAAGAACAATCTTAAGAAAAAAGATAAAAACTTTAAGAAGTTTTTTTATGGGGGAGGTCACGTGACGCCATGTGGTAAGCAGACGTGTGAGCGGCTAGCTCTGCGCACTTTGCTGTTTTTTTTAAATTATTTTCACGTTATAACCGATGAGATTCGATACACCCAGTTACATTTTTGCTCTTTGAGGTAACCATGACAAAGAAGTCAAAATCCTCAGACTCTGGAGACATTAAAAGACACTTAAGTGCTCAAGCTGAAACCTCTGGCGGCCCTGCAAGCCGGGGACTCGATTTGGACGGCACATCGGGAGAAGAAATCCAGCATCAACTGTCCAACATCTCGGTGATGCTGACGAAGGTTGTTGCTGACTTGGAGGATCTCGCTGTAATACATCGATCGCTTACAGCGATGGAAACACAATTCTCTGAGTTGCTCACAAGAGTGGCAGATGTTGAGAAACAAATCGATGATCTGGAGTCATCAGAAATGGAATTATCCGCTAATCCGCCCGTGTCCAAAACACAAACGGAATGCATTTTGGAAAAACTGGAAGATCTCGAAAATAGGAATTGAAGGAACAATATACAAATTGTTGGAATTCCTGAGCATGAAGAGGGCAGAGATATGGTGAAATTCCTGGACGAGCTCTTCCCAAGTCTGCTCGACATAACAGGCCATAAGCTGGAAATTGAGCGAGCTCACAGAGTCCCTGCTCGCAGATCTGCTGAAGGAGACAGGCCCCGATCAATTCTGGCCAAATTTCTGAGATCATCCGATAAAGATCTTGTGTTACGCGAGGCAAGGAGCAAAGGAAAGCTTTCTTGGAAGAATCACAATATTTTCTTGTTCCCAGACTTTGCGAATTCGACGAGAGAAACGCGGTCAATTCAAGGAATGTAAGAAACTCTTACATCAACGGAAGATCACTTTGCACTGATGTTTCCGGCCAAACTGAGAACAGACACCAAGGATGGCAGCAAAGTATTTTTATGCCCCAGAAAAGGCACTGGCCTTCATACAAACTATGGGTGAGTAAACCATTGGGCGTTCCTTATGTGAGTGGACTGACTCGCTGTTCAGTGTCTCAACTATCTAAGGAAGCTGGGCGCCATTTTTTTGTTTCTTTCTGTGTTGGCTCCGTCTAGCGGCTGGAGTTTGTTTTGTGGCATGATATTCCAAGAAACTTTTGCATTGACGGAAGATCGCTTTTACACTGAAGTTCCTGGTCAGATTGAGAATGGACACTATGGATGACTGCAAAATATCTACATGCTCACATAAAGGACGTCTTTTATAAAGTTGATGGACTGAGTAAGTCATAGTGTATTTTTTTTATGCGGCCTCCGAGTGAATTTTACTCTTGATCATCCGAGGAACCGGGATGCCTGTTTTGTTTCTTTATGTGCTGGCTCCGCCTAGCGAGCTTGTTTTGTGGAATAACACTGCTTCGGGTCAGCTGTGGATGATTCTGATCGTTCTTTGTGCTTATGCCTCCTGTTGGCTGGAGTTTGTTATGTGGAGTATTTTTAAGGGACATTAGAATGATTACGTCATCTGCCACACTCATAACAGCCGGCTCACTGAACATTTGTTTGTCTGTCCGAGGAAACTGAACAGCTTTATACCAGCTGGAGTTTGTTTTGTGGAGGATCACACCTTCAAGACAGTTCTGTGAATGAATCTACATGTTCTTTGTGTTTATTCTGCCTGTTGGATGGGGTCTGTTTTACAAGTATTTTCTGTTATGTAATTTTGCCTCACAGGATTTGTATAGAAGCACCGGACTTGAGCAATCTGATGGCAAAGTTGTCGTGGGGACTCTCGTAGGCATACATGGACCTTCTGAGTTTAGAAGGATGGACGCTGGTTGGCGCTGTCGTATGCGGGGTTAATGCGCATATTTTTCTTTTTTCAGTTCGGGGTTTGATTGTTGCATTAATGGGGAATGTGGTCTGTATAATCTTGTTTTTGACACACAATTTATTTTGATTATTATATCAATATGTCAAATGTTAGTATGAGTGGAATATCTCTCATCACATGGAATGTGAATGGATTGGGGCACCCAAGGTTATTTCTTTTCTTAAGCGCAAGAAATATGATATAGTCTTTCTTCAAGAAATGCATCTTTCCCCACAGGAAGCTGAAAAATTTGGGAAGATATGGGGTGGACATGTTTTCTTTAGTGTTGGTTCAAGTAAGAGTAGCGGAGTCATTATACTGATAAATAAACATCTACAATTCAAATTTCTCAAACAGATTAAAGATAAAATAGGAAGAGTCAATATTGTTTTAGCAGACATTCAGGGGCAAAGGTTGATTTTGGCTAATATTTACGCACCTAACACTGATGATCAGGGATTTTTTTATAGATCTTGAAGGGATGTTGCATGCTGCTGGTACCCCTCATGATATAATATTAGGTGGAGACTTTAATCTTTTCATGGACTCAGTCCTTGATCATAGTGAAGCAAAAGTGTGTAAGCCCCCTAGAGCAACATTGACGCTTCACAGGATGTGTAAAAATCTTGGTCTTGCAGATATCTTTTGAACCCATCTGGTAGGGACTATACGTTTTTTTTCATCAGTTCATAAGATTTATTCTAGAATAGATTTTGTTTTTTAAATATCTAAATCCCTCATTTCATCTGTTGTTGACTGCTCAATTGGAAATATCTTCATCTCAGATCACACCCTGGTGAGTTTAGAGATGTTGCCACATACAGAGAAAAAGAAATCATATAGTTGGCGCTTTAATGTATCCCTTTTGCAAAATCCTGATTTCCAACAAATGCTAAAGACTGAAATCAATGTTTATGTGGAGACCAACTGGTCCTCAGTATCTTCTGTGGGCGTGGCTTGGGAGACACTTAAGGCAGTTCTTAGGGGTCGGATCATACAATATGCCTCATTCACCAAAAAATCCAAAGCACGTGAACTTGTGGATTTGGAAGAGAATATTAAAAGTGCCGAGGCAGAGCTTAAGCGCCGAATGTCGTCTGATGGCCTCAGAGAACTGACCTGACTGAAATACAGATATAATACTATTTTGTGGAGGAAAGTGGAGTTCTGGTTGTTCAGGGCAAGACAGTCATACTTTGAGTCGGGGGACAAAGCAGGGAAGCTTCTGGCAAGATATATAAAACTAAAATTTAATGTAACAATTAATCGTGAAAGCCCTAAAATGAAAATTAATCATCATAATCGCAATTATTTGTTTGACAATTAATCGTCAGCCAAATTTCATAATCATGACAGCCCTACCAACATTACTTAAGTGCAAAATAAATATAAACCTCATCATAATGAGCATAATAAACAAATGAAATTATCATAAAATAATTCTATAACGTTATTACCATCATATCTTAATTTAATAAAACAGCTACAACAAACCAGGTGGTTTAAAATGACCTTTTTTAAGATTAAAAAGATAAACAAATAATTTACTTTATTTTACAGAACTTCAAACACAGCTATCTAGTTACCTCAAAGAGATGTTGGTGAGACAGGTTATTGCGGGGGTTGAGCTCAAATATTAAGACGTGGTTCACACCGGCCTGCCTCCAGCCATACGTGTTGATGCCCAACAAGAAAAGGAACTCGATGAGAAGGAAACCACCCCGATAAATTCTGACCAGGGGCCACACATTCTTCTCTTCTCCTATTATAAGCTTTACCACACCTGCATATAAACAAAACACCTTGTATTTGTTAAAATTACAAAACTGTTAATCGTTGAGCAAGGTTACATATCTGTTTATATTCATTTGAATGCCTCTGATAAAACTTTCAGGTACTCATAACTTTAGAGATAGTGGAAATGGTAGCCTATGCGATAGTTCTAGCAGAGGATTGTAAGCATTACATCATCTTTTTATTCAAATCAAGCATCTCATCCAATCACGATCCAGCCTCTGCCTTAAAAGCTCAGCAGAGCTGTCCCTCATCGCTCGGCTTCTATCTCGAACCATCAGATCCAACATTCCAGCAGGATCTGAAGGTTCGAGCAAGAATCCGATCACTGAACCGTAAGACGGGACTTGCGCCAAAGGGAACTATTCTTTCACTAAACTCATGTTATTCTTATAATCTTGAGTCCTCTGAGAGAAATATCAAACCTGGTAAAGTAACTACAAGCAAATACTGAGAGATCAGAGGCTGTTTACCTGTGATGATGACAGTGACTGTTAAAGCAATGAAGACACCACAGTACAGTCCAACTCTGAAAGTGGTCCATGATGGTGCAGGCTAAGAAATAGAACAAAGATGGTTGGGATGTTCACGTCATTTTAATGAGGTTTTCTCAGTAAAAAAAAAAAAAAAAAAAAATCCTTGTGAAGGCCACATGACGTCCTACCTGTGCTGCACCCAGTGGGGGCACTCGCAGCCTCTTCATGGCCTTCTGTCTGTCTCCCCCTTCCAGCTCTGTGGTAACGAGGGTCTAGGGGTTTGAAAACATGCTGTTAAATTAAGTAAACTAATCATTAAATTAGTCTGACCAGTTGGACACAAATCTGTTTAAGGAAAAGAGAGGTTGCATAAACATAAGCTGTGATTCTGAGAAGTATGAGAACATTTGTTTGAGATACAGATGCTTTTGAAAGGTCAGAACATGGAGAAAGTCATTTGGGTATACACAGTTAAAGCCAAAGTATACTTTGGTTTTGACGCGAACGTTTTGCGTCAGCGTACAGTCGAATGCTAGCCTTTCAAAGTATACTCTATTTGACTGTGCGCGCATATACATGCGGTTGGCGTGCTACGACTGCTATGAGATACTGGACTATTTCTCTTTAGGAGTTTAGTCCCATAAAGATGTCTTTATATTCCTTCAGACTCGAATTATACAAAGGCAATTATCTCCTGACCTCCTTACATAGGTGCTTTTCAGACGAACATCCACTTTTGTTGTGTCTATCTTCATCTCCTGATGTTTAGTGGCGATTACATCTTCTAGCACTTCTTCTAAAAGCAAAGGCTCAACTGTGAGTGTTGCCACCTTGTGGACACAGCAATTAGTGCAAATAATTCCAGGTGCAAGCGTTTAGTTCTCGAGCACTATGCTGATGATGAAATTTGCATCAACCGTAGTGTACGTCTGGGTCTGACCGAAGTATACTTAAGCCTTTATGAAAAATGTGTAAATGGTACCTCGGTTTCAGAGATTAGCTGAGTGATTTTTTTACAGGTGTAAAAAGGAGCCACTTCCACATGGGCAACACGCCAGTCTGCCCCTCGCACCGTCTCAAAGATCTTGTCATGTTTCTTTAAAATCTTACGGAAACCTGTGAAGTTTAGATTCTGAAACAGAATACAGAGCAAAGTCAAAGCACAGCTGAAAGACTGCAAAAACAGCCAATATGAGTTTTTATTAGGCAGTAAAATCTGATTTATTGTAAAAGTTACTACTGATTGAGTGTTATCTTATGAGCAAAATGTGCAAAAGATTAAACCTGGAATTTTCCAGATTTCATGGAAAAAAACTAGGCTAAAAATGTCTAGACATCCTTCTATGTTTGTTCCAACACTTTCATCATCAAACAGTTGAGCACTGAGTGATTTCAGACCTGGTAGTTCTGCAGCAGGATGAGGCTGAGGTAGAACTCGCTGAAGGCCAGCTGCAGGTCTTTGATATTGCGATGTTTGCAGCGCTCTTGCTGCGACAGGTGGAACACGGTGCGCCGGCGACGCAGGCCCGTGGCTCGACTGCTCTCACGCTGCGCGTCCAAAGACGACTGCAGCTCGTTCTGTAGCGTGGCAAAACGCCGTTGAGCTTCTGCGAGCTTCTCTGTGTTGTGAAATGAGGGAAACATTGTTAATACATAAAGTCGGATGGATGGACAGACATACGGACGGACGGACGCATGGATGGATGCATGGACGAAGTAAAACAAAGAGAAAGCAGGTGGTTATGTATTGGGGTATGATAAAATAATTGCAGTCTTTGTTTAACCCCAGTCAAACACTTTGGCAGTATTGCAGAGTGGTTTAATGTCTGTTTTAGTTCAGATAAATCTCCCTGTGATGGGTAATGACAATGTATAATAATGACATAAAAAAGGACACAAAAGGGAGCAGACAGAAACTGTGAGGTTTACATTAAGTCTAATATTTACACTTGTTTACCTGAATAGAAAGTGTTGATTTTGGCCAGCTCCTTCTCGCATGTTTGGAAGAACTTCTCCTCAAACTTGGCATAGTATCTCTTGACAGTGTCTTCATCTGCGACTAAAATCAAGAAGAAAGAGTAAAACGTTAGGCGGGAAAAAATAAAGTGGACAGTGATTACATTTACATTTTAAAAGTTCTATTTAGGCCGAACTAAAACAATAATTTGCGTTTTTAATTTGTCAAAAATAAAAATGCTTTAGTCATACTGAAATTGTACACACTGTTTTTTGCGAAGTGCGACTAACAGACCTAGATAATACAATTGCAGCTCGGCTTTGCCCTGCAAGTATACACATTAAATTGGACCACAACTGGCCTCAGGATTGTGTGCATGCTCTGAAAGTCAAAGGTGATGCGGTTGTGTATTTAACCAGCAAGTTAAACGCAACACAATGGCAAACGCTCGGAACTTACATTTTTGGATGGATGAGGAGACGGCATTCATATTGTTGCAGATGTTGTAAAACTCTGTAACATTTTCCATGTTGTGTCGATTATATGAGTCTTGCTGTTGAGAAGCTAAATAGCTGACTTCTTTCGTTTGGTTTTGCACACCAATATGACGCAAAAACTGGAAAACATCTGTCACTTTCTCAGCTGATGTCCTTTTTCAAATATTCTATTACGCATTGTCTCATGTATACTTAGACAGACAGAAAAAGAATGTAGTTCAACTACCCAAAAACCTGGTTTAGCATGATTATGACTGTGCATGTAAACATACTGAGTGATGCTGAGTGAGATGTAGTCCTATCTAGCATGAGAGGAGAAATGAAGGGAAAACACCATTCTCCCTCACAGCTCCAACACCTGAGGTTGCGCATGTATGTGAGGTATGGAGAAAACAAGCAGTGAAGCTCTATTTGCAGAGCAGTAAATCAGATAAATCAGGCATGTGTTAGATTGTGCTAGTGTGACAATGACCAAATGTCTGAGGCATCATTGGAGACAAAATAGCAGTTTCACACACAGGCCACAGAAAATCTTATTCCGAGTTCACGTCACAGTTTCTGTGCTAGAGATCATAAGAATGGGAGTTCTGCTATCAAGTCATTACATGCACTCAAAAAAAGATTCAAATGAACCTTTTTTGATAGTCAAATATTAAAGCAATATTACAGGTGAAATACAAGTTAAGCTCAACTGACAGCATTTGTGATTAACATTGATTACCACAAAAAAATAATTTAAACTCCGCTAATTTTCTTTAATAAAAAAAAAAAGCAAAATCGTGGTTACAGTGAGGCGCTTACAATAGAAGTGAATGGGGTCAATTTTTGGAGGATTTCACCTCATGCGACCCCACATCCTTCTGTGTAGACAGTGTGTTTTGCCTTCGCTATGTGTCATTTCATTTCATTTAATCCGATCTGTTCAGGACAATCTAGGCTGTCAGTAAAGGGATAAACTTTTGACGCACCGAGTCAAGTGACAAAACAACACACATTTAGACCACTCAACATGTTTGGCAGACATGGGACAATCGTAATCAGTACATAGATTCAGAATTTATAATGCAGGGTTTTTCCTGCAGTGAAAATGGACAAAAATGTTATGACAAATCGGCAAAAGATGCTTCTCATGTGGTACGTGGATGTGCGCGGGTTATTTGAAGACTGTTATCACTTGCATGTTGCGCGATCCACCGAGAATCTCACGGGCAAGCGACGCACTCTTCTCTATCCTACTACTGTGTACTGGAGCACCTGTGTGCACGTCAACCGGGCTTCCCTCGATACGCGAGCTCCAATGAAAGGACAGCGCAGAGTGGATCACATGTGCGATTAATGGGCTTCCCTCGATGCCATGGCACATAACAAACCTCATGCAACCCATTTGAATTCTACATGAGAATTTTCTATTTTAAAGAGCTATGGAGCAATTCAACCATTTCAAATGGCAAGACAGCTCATACATTCTGAACTCTACTGACGAGGGAAAGAGAAAACACCTGCACCAGCATCAATAGATCATTTCAAGAATGTAAATAAAAACAAAGAAATTAGAACGATGCAGATGTATTTCCGGGTCCTTTTAACAAAGTCTCTTTTCAAGGTAAGTCGGTCCACACAGCTGCCGTATTTGGAACGTTCTTGGGCAGTTTTGGCCGCTATTTTTCTAAGTAAAGAAGTGGCATGAAAGCGCAGCTCCTATCTACTTCAATGGTGAAAGACCAAAATCTCCAAAACAGTTGGTCAAGATTACGATAAAAGAACATATTTCAAATAAGCAGTCAAATCTGACAACACTGTGTGGCTTCGAGCGGTCCAGCTTCCCTGGGCCTCGGCACTCGAGGGGAATAGCAGCCCCGCATCCTGGCCCGTTGGCCGCGACGTGTGCTCCAACTCGTGCCGGCATTCCGGGGTGCGGGTCCAGTGCAAGTTAGATGCGGTCCATTTCTGGAGCTGTAAAGACACTAGCAGGTAGAGACTGTTCTCCCGAGGAGAGACCCACTGTGTTTGAAGGCAACGGTGATAAGGCTCTTCTTTGGGATCATGCAATCTCCATTATGTGAGGTGGGGCAACGATTATCCACGGGAAGGGCATGTCGTTCTGTCACAACTGGTATAATAAATAGTTTTCTTTACCTCAGATTACGCTATAAACGCAATTATACCATCCTGTATAGCTTATGCGCATGCATGTTCTCGAGTTGATTGACAGGTGATTTCTGTATCTAAAAGGTGACTAGCTATTTTACCTGTAAGGCGGGTTGACTGTTGGGCATTCCAATTTCTCCCATTCATTTTAATAGAAGTGGCCCATCTCTGCTAATTAGTCTCTGTTTTGACAAGCAGGAAATGTTCACGGAACAATGACGTCACTTGACATCACCAACTAACAGTCTATGACAAGACTTTTTACATCTACACATCAACACACCCTTACTAACATTTATCACAGTAAACTTTAATCGATGTTTTCATTACAACTGTGGTAGTTGTAATAAAGTTTTTAAATTTATTTAAACTATTATTTTTTCAGAACAAATGAATAGTTTATTTTTTTTAGAAAGACTACCTAACTATCAAATGAGGAGCAATCCATGGTGTTAACTATGGTAAACATAAGGGCAAGTAGGCTACATTGTAGAACATAAATTATGAAGAAAGTAGTGTGTAATAATTTAATATATTTCCTGTTCTAATGATGTTTGATATTAGGAAACAAACTGACCTGGTCAAATATTCCTAGAATCACAATGATTCCTAAATTATTAAGAGTCTGATAAAAGAAAGAACAATATCTGTTATGAAGTAGGAAACAAACATATTTACAGAGGCACAGTTCCAAATCAGTAAAATGGTTTATTCATATTATAACTAGCCCTATAGAAATAAGGTGTTAAGTTAGTTTGATTTCCCACAGCACCTTTCTAGATGCTCAGACGATCAAAAATAAATAATAATATAAATAATACAAATAAATAAATAATATTCATTACAAACTTGAAACAACTTATCTTATATATTAATTGCAATTATGTAAAAAAAAAAAAAAAAACGTGTACGTTGGCCACCACCGAAAACCATTTTTGACCTAGGAAAAACCCTGTATTGTATAATTTTATATAAACATGGTTGGCAGTGATTGGGTGATGATGGCCATTATTTTGAATCAGAATTACTTATGCTAATTTCTGATTGGTAAAATGCTTCAACACTGGCTATCAAGTGTTTGTTTGACAGCAAAGAGAGAACGTTGAGATTTTGTTGCCAAAGCAGAAAAACATTGTAACAAGTCAAATCAAGTAAAAAAAAAATTGATTTGAATATTTTTTTATTTGTGCTTTTCCCAATACACATTGTTCCAAAGCAGCTTTACAGAAAATCAGCTGTAATGTCTCCAAAAACATGAGTAACCAACACTTCTGGAAACATAATAAACAAAAAAAAAAAAAAAAAAATGTATATATGACTTTGGTATTATTTAAAATTTCACAACATAGTCCTGCTGTCCACATATCTGGACCTCCTCTTTTTTTTTTTTTTTAAGGAAAACTATTTGCCCTTTTCTCTGCATGTTTACAAGGTGCTACTAATTACAAATCAAAAAGGGAAATGGAAAATGTACACAGCAGTTACATTCTGATCTCAGGAGGTTAAATGAAGAACTGTGAAGCCTGGAAGTAATTTGATAAAAGCACTTAAATCAATTCATCTGTTAAAACTCATGTATTATTTGAACTGTAAAGTAGCTTAAATCATTGTTTACCAGAATCCTCATCGTGGCAACAAAGTTGTAAAATTGGATTTAACTTAAGACGGTAAAGGTTAGTAAGCGATTTTATTAGTGGTCTACCGATATGTTGTTTTTTTAATGGCAGATATCCAGAGAGCAGGGTGGTCGATAGGCCGATACAATGCCGATATATCACAAAATTTAATATAGAAAATATCATAAACATAAAATTGCTAAAAAATAAACTTATTTAGCACTATATTTAATTTCACACAAAACTTTAACTTTGTAAAAAATAATATTGTATTTTTAATGGTAGTTAGTTGAAGTCAAAAGTTTACATACCCTTAGGTTGAAGTCATTAAAACTCCTTTTTTTAACCACTCCACAGATTTCATATTAGCAAACTACAGCTTTGGCGAGTCATTTATGACATCTACTTTGTGCATGACATGAGTAATTTTTCCAACAATTGTTTACAGACAGATTGTTTCACTTTTAATTGACTATATCACAATTCCAGTGGGTCAGAAGTTTACATACACTAAGTTAACTGTGCCTTTAAGCAGCTTGGAAAATTCCAGGAAATGATGTCAAGCCTTTAGTCAATTAGCTGCTGATCGGCTAATTGGCTAAATGGAGTCAACTGGAGGTGTACCTGTGGATGTGTTTTAAGGCCTACCTTCAAACTCAGTGCCTCTTTGCTTGACATCATGGGAAAATCAAAAGAAATCAGACCTCAGAAAAAAAAATTGTGGACCTCCACAAGTCTAGTTCATCCTTGGGAGCAATTTCCATACGCCTGAAGGTACCACATTCATCTGTACAAACAATAGTACGCAAGTATAAACATCATGTGACCACGCAGCCATCATACTGCTCAGGAAGAAGATGCATTCTGTCTCCTAGAGATGAACGTAGCTTGGTGCGAAAAGTGCAAATCAATCCAAGAACAACAGCAAAAGACCTTGTGAAGATGCTGGAGGAAACAGGTAGACAAGCATCTATATCCACAGTAAAATGAGTCCTATATCGACATAACCTGAAAGACTGCTCAGCAAGGAAGAAGCCACTGCTCCAAAACGGCCATAAAAAAAAGCCAGACTACAGTTTGCAAGTGCACATGGGCACAAAGATCTAACTTTTTGGAGAAATGTCCTCTGGTCTGATGAAACAAAAATTGAACGGTTTGGCCATAATGACCATCGTTATGTTAGGAGGAAAAAGGGTGAGGCTTGCAAACCGAAGAACACCATCCCAACCTTGAAGCATGGGGGTGGCAGCATCATGTTGTGGGGGTGCTTTGCTGCAGGAGGTACTGGTACACTTCACAAAATAGTTGGCATCATGAGGAAGGAAAATTATGTGGATATATTGAAGCAATATCTCAAGACAACAGACAGGAAGTTAAAGCTCGGTCACAAATGGGTCTTCCAAATGGACAAAGACTCCAAGCAAGGAGGCCTACAAACCTGACGCAGTAACACCAGTTCTATCTGGAGGAATGGGCCAAAATTCCAGCAACTTATTGTGAAAAGCTTGTGGAAGGCTACCCAAAACATTTGACTCAAAGTAATCAATTTAAAGGCAATACTACCAAATACTAACAAAGTGTATGTAAACTTCTGACCCACTGGGAATGTGATGAAAGAAATAAAAGCTAAAATAAATCACTCTCTCTACTATTATTCTGACATTTCACATTCTTAAAATAAAGTAGCGAACCTAACTGACCTAAGACAGTGAATGCTTTCTACAATTAAATGCCAGGAATTGTGAAAAACTGAGTTTAAATGTATTTGGCTACGGTGTATGTAAACTTCTGACTTCAACTGTAGCAGTTTCTTCTGATTTCTGTTTAGTAATCAAATTTTAGTAATTTATTTGCACATGAACATATTGTTAATATATTAGGAAAAAAGGAAATAACAGTATACACAGTAGTACAGCAACCATGGATGGCATGTCCACGTTAGCAATCACACTCTCTCAAAAAATACCGAATCAAACCAATTGTACATACAATGCATAGTGAATAAGACATTTACTTATAGCACCCGTGAAGCGCTTTTACTTTGAAGTTGCTCTCACACACTTATGCGGATCCAGTGCGAGCTCCATACATTTTAAATGGCCTGGATCGCCTGCTTGGATTGTCACGGACTGACCATCATGATTTGTGAATCAGAGGAATTTTTTATACTGATCTTTAAGTTTTGATTCTGGCTGATCGAATACACGCTTCAGAGGAAGATATTAGAGGAGCGCTCGATGGGTAGAAAATGCTGGATTTTCGTGAGGTTTGTGAATTATATCTGTTTAAACGAGATATCTGCATATTTGCAGATGGTATATGATATTAGTTTTATTGATATTTGCCTTTTATCATTAGAAAAGAAAATTAAAGGTGACAGGGAACTGTTGAGGGGAGACTGTTAGAATATGTGCTTCAGAGAAAGATTTATGAGCGCTCCACAGGGATCTGCTCAAGTTTTGTGAGGTTTGTTTATTACATCTGTTTAAATGAGATATGCGCATATTTGCAGACGGTATATATGATATTAATTTTATTAGGGCCCAAGCACTGAAAGTGCGGAAGTTCTGTAGTGCCACCTAGAAGATGGGCATGTTCAGGGGGCTCTGTAGCACATCCCTTTTGAGCTACCATCACCAAACTTTGTACACATATATTTGCCTATTTATCATTAGACAAGACAGTTAAAAGTTACAGGGAACTGTTGAGTAGAGAGAGGGAGAATGAAACAGACAAGCACATTATGAGCTCAAACGCGTCTGCAGCAGCTCTGATACGCAGACTGTTAAATGAGATGGTGTTGCACACCAGTCTATTATTGTAGTAACACGATGGCATGTAACAACAAAACAAACCATGACTGATTGTTTACGTCTCAGTCACTTCACATGCAAGAAGGCAATTTTCTGCGCTCTCAAGAAACAAACCGGCAAAACGGGAAAATTTATTGGCCGATGCGGTAATTAAAAAATTCTGAATAAAGGCCGATTTATTGGCCTCTGCGATATATCGGTCGACCACTAGATTTTATCACATTCAAATCATCTCAAAACACACTTACAGTATTGTTTACGTCTTGTGGCTGTACTTTTGAAACTGAGTATTTTAAAGTTTATGGATTGGCCCAATTCACTTTCATTGTAAGTTCCTCACTGTAACCCAGATTTTTGCTTTTTTTTTTTTTTTTTAAAGAAAAGGGACAATTCGAAAACAATTTTTTGTGATAAGCAACATAATGCCACAAATGCTGTCGATTGAGTTTAACTTGTACTGAACCCAGAATTTTCCTTGAAATTGAGGTACAATTTAAATATTATTAATGTGTTAATTTAATCTTTTTAATTTACAGCATAGTTTTGCCAGATCTCCAGCTTATAAAACGCTACTCAAGACTAATTAAGTAAACATGGTCTTAAATCACAACAGTTCATGGGTCATGACTTCAAACATTTACAGTTGGAGGGCATGTGAAGTTGTTTCTGTTGACTGTAAATACTCTGACACCATAAAGACGTATCTGTCTGACATTTACCTGTGAGGGGACAAAAAACAGGGCACTCTGACAGGGAGTCTGGTTGACACAATCCAGACAGACAGATGATGAATCACAGTGTGATCATTTCCCCATAAGAACTGTATCATTTCTCCATAAGAATGTTTTTAGCTGCACTGTTTTCAAGTCTACTTTGAATTTGGATTTTCAAACCAGTCAAATGTGGAGACCCATTAGGAGTAAAACTGGGAGATCAACTAAGAGTAAGCCGTTACATAAGTAAGCTCACAAAGTGTGCAGCCCGAAAGCACTTTGATAAGTGAGGAAGGAGTGGGAGGCTTACAATATTAACATCATAACTAACAGTTCCTACACATGACAAAGCTAAAATGCAGTTGAATAGTAAGTACTGTGGTCTGTAAGTGCTTAAAAAACACCTGTCCTGTAGAGAAACAAAAACAACCTCACTCCCAGCTGTGACTTCCACCACAAACACAGATTGACTGACCAGATTCTTTTACGAGTTTCAGATGTGCTAGAAAACGAATTATTAGCCACTTTTCATGAATAAAGAACATGTTGTTTGAACCCGCCCAGAATCACTGATGTGCAAGTTGGTAGTGTAAGTATTTGGTATATAAGATTTATAAAGAACTGCTTTCTTGGTCAAAGTACTAAATCACAGTCACGTACAGATTCAAAATCCCTTTCAGGTCTACAATCTCACAGAGCAAGCTGATGACTTATCAAAATACACTTATCAGTTACTATAAAATCCGCAAGTAAACATGTAAGGTAAAGAAAGGAAGAAAAGATTTTGGGTATCCTCCATTTAAAGTGATGATACCCATGTGAGGTTCAATGAGTTTAATATTGGGCCACATGGAGAATGAATTTAGATCTTGCTCATCTTAATACTGAAGGTTTTAGAATCAGAACGAATATATATATTTTATTTTTTATTTTATTTTATTTTTAACGAATCCAGTCTATTCCAGCTCTACCATAGGGGGTCCCTCTTAGTACTGGTTTAGGTAACCCTCCCCTGTGAGACATTCAGCAGGGTCATTGTTTCTGGCCTGCTATGGAAACACACTCAGCTCAGTTTCATATCTGCCTGGCAGGGATGAACATACACAGCTCACTAGATGCAGCTGGAGCTCCTGAGAGAGAAAATAAACTACAGATTGCCTCAGCACTTGGGAACTTCAAAGTATCATCCAGCGAATGCTTGGCCGTATCACAGGACCTTCAGTGGTTGGTAAATCTAGAACCTGGAATGGTTTTGTACTGAGATTTCAGATTATCGCTTTCAGCCGATATTCGTCTTAAATCTGTTATTGACGATTGGCCGATTGTGCTTAGATTCAGGGCCGCTCTTTTTCTTAATTGCAGCATGTGCAGAATTACACATACACAGCTACTCCAATGAATGAGCACTTGCTAGGCCCTCGAAGCATGACACTGCAGCCACTGGAGGGTGAATTATTGGCATTTGCAGATTTACACTTTCAGACATGCTGAAACTCAGAATATGCTGGTTTGTTTTAAAAAATATAATATTGGATGTGTATGAATTTGAAGGTGCCCATTTTCAAGAGTCATTACGGTAGTAATTATGACTTGCTGTACAGTTAGGGGACAAAGAAACTGCAAACAGATGTAAGAATGAATTAAAAAACAAAAAGATGCAAATATAAATCTTGATGGAAAGTTAATCGCGACAGTCAGACAGCAGTTTGAGCGAATATGCGTGCTCTCAGTTTCACTCACTCCAACATGCTTTGCATCCCACCGATATCTGGTGAGAACCTAAATTTAAATCAGAGATATATCTGTATGTTTGCGCAATACTACTAATAACAGCTATTACAGTTTAACCTTCAGTAACGGAACCACGTCTTCATGCAGATGCTTAATAATTAGTATTTGCAATATATCAAAATGCCAAAGACAGTAAACAAATCAGAGATCCTAATGATTTCTCACTGGAGCCAGTATGTCACATTGATCTTTGATAGTGACAACAGAACTATTCATAACTGTTTTCAATTCAAATAAATGTTAGCATTTCACAATTAATGTAAACAACGTAATTTTTAAGTGTGGGCATATAAGTGCAGTATAAAACTGGTAAGTATGACAACGGGGCACTTTAAAAATAAATAACGGTGAACAGATCATATCGGCCGATCACAGTGTTAAAATGTCGGTGATTGCATTGGACTCAATTTTCCTGACTGGTGCATCACTAATTAAACTCTTGATAAACCTGCTTAAATGCACCTAGATATTGGAGCTCTACTGAAAAGATTACGTACTGGGGTGAAACCTCTCATCTCCATTAAGGAGTCTGGAGCCCATGATCTCACTGTCGAGGCTGTCATAATCATGCGTATAACTTTGCACACAAAAACTCAAAATTAGATGTTTATGACTCTACACATCAGCCCTTTCTGACATACGTCATCAAAATAATCAGCATCTTATTAACCAAAACCCTGCTCCTACAATTTCCCCTCCAAAATCATAGCTTCATTTAAACAATCCCATTAAGTACACTTACCACCACCCAGAGAAACCACAAACTTTGACAGAAGATTATAGTCATTTCTAGATAATCATAACTACCTTTTATCCCACTGCTTAGAAAAAACACAATGCAGTATGCAGGATTATGGCTCTTGGGAACTTTAGCACTATTGTAGGAAAAATGAGCATCTGGACACGTGCGTGTGATTTAGTGCTGTAACCTTTGGATGCAAATCACTGCTTATCTGAGAGCTGAAACAATCTTCCATAAGTTTCCCCATCAGCTGTGGGTCTTGGGCTAAGCCCCGAGAACTTGAACTGTTAGCATGAGGGTTACAGTCGAGTCGAGACAAAGGTTTCCTTTATTGCATAGGTTTAGACATGACATCCTGACAAAGCAATTCGGTTACACTCTGGAGCCAAGGATAACTATGCTTCACGTGTGCAGAAGAGAGGTAAACTTACACTGATTTTAGGTTAGGATATGTTATCTGCTATCCAAGCACGTGCAGAGAGGGTGGCTCTAGGGGCTCCAGCCCCTGCTATTTTGCATGAGGTGCCCCTCAAATGCCACCCAAAATGAAAGCTTGCACACCCAAATTAAATTATTATTTTTTTTTTTTAAACGCTAAATAATAGTATGAAGGGGTGTACAAATGCATCAATATTATGCTGAAACTTTGATTACAGAATTTAATAATAATGACTGTAATAACACCAAATGTGTATCAGAGGTCCTCTCAGATTACATGTGCAGTGTGTTGTTCTTTTCTTCCCCAATTACTATATATTAAGCATATTGTGGAATATTTGGAGAATACACTTGGAAGGTAGGCGATACTATGTCTTGACTTGAATGCACACATCAAGTTTTTAATTCTTTGAGCTTGCTTGGTTTAAAAATCTGACAAATAGTATGCGCCTGTATAGATGACAGATTTTATTCAGGGTATCTGCAGGTTCGAAGGAATGAAATTTAAGACTTAAGGCCAAATAAAAGAAAAATGTAAGACCACTTTCGCAAAAAAAACATTAGCTGGTAAATACAAAACCACTGAGGCTATATATTTTATTGTGTATTTATGTTTCATTAAGAATGCATGTAGCCTGTGGGCCTGGGTAGCTCAGTGGTAAAATACGCTGGCTACCACCCCTGGAGTTCGCTAGTTCGAATCCCAGGGCGTGCTGAGTGACTCCAGCCAGGTCTCCTAAGCAACCAAATTGGCCCGGTTGCTAGGGAAGGTAGAGTCACATGGGGTAACCTCCTTGTGGTCGCTATAATGTGGTTCGTTCTTGATGGGGCGCGTGGTGAGTTGAGCGCAGATGCCGCGGTGGATGGCGTGAAGCCTCCACACACGCTATGTCTCCATGGCAACGCGCTCAACAAGCCACATGATAAGATGTGCGGGTTGATGGTCTCAGACGCGGAGGCAACTGGGATTCACCCTTCACCACCCAGATTGAGGCAAATCACTACGCGACCATGAGGACTTAAAAGCGCACTGGGAATTGGGCATTCCAAATTGGGTGAAAAAAAAATAAAAATACATGTAGCCTAAAGTATGTAGCCTATATCGTGATCCTTCTCTTTAGTCACTTGCTTTCCAGCAAGACGTGACACAATAGACCAATGCTTTGGCAACGTCACCACTTATGTCAAACACAGAAGTGTTGGCAAAAACCATGCGCAAAAAATAAATTTATTGGATTACATTGTTGAAAAATTATTCCGAGGGCTCTCGTTGACTGCTGTGGCTTCAAGATCATCAACAGAGCCGACTGGACTAAGGAGATCATTTCAACTCACAACTTTGCAGCATAAATTTATAGCGAACATGATTACGTTTGTTATTAACTCATATCATTATAGTAATTGTATCGCTAAGAATATGTTTGTATTTATTATGGTTTTGTGTCATACTTTCATTTAATCCTCTAATCTGTCAAATCTAACACAACAATCAGCGGGCTTTCTGCCACCGCTTACTGCACATGCGCTGAAATTTTAAGAGGATTGGTCTATAGACCTTATTCACAGTAGCGCCATGTTTGATTTTTAATGGGAATGGAAACGAGGCTGTGAGGGATAGACTTACCATTTCTTCAATGGCATGCACGGTGTAAATCTGTATAAAGCTTCAATATCCCATCTGATTTTCCACAACTCATGTTGTCTGGAGTTTTTTGTCAACTGAGTGTCCTTGAAAAGATATTTTTTCAATGTTTTGTACACGGAATGATCCAAAAACACTTTAAACTGCAGTATATCTCATCGAAGAGACTGTACATCTATCCCGCACAGCCTTGTTGTCATTGTCATTAAAAAATCAAAGATATCGCTGCTGTGAATAAGGTCTAGCATGTGCTGAATAACATTTATATATTTTGTTCTTGGCAGATACCTTTAACAAATACTTTAACAGGTAGTTAAAAGGCAGTTCATTTAAAAATCTGTCATCACTGCTCACCCTTGAGTCTGTATGAATTTTTCTCTGCCATGGAACAAAAAAGGAGATGTTAAGCAAAACGTTTAGTCTCAGTCTCATTCACTGTCACAGCATCTTGTTTTTCATTCAATGTAAGTGAATGGTGACTGAAACTCCCTAATATCTCCTTTTGATATCCACTAAAATAAGAAAGTCATACAGGTTTGCAACAGCATGAAGGTAAGTGATGACAATTTTAATTTTTGAGTGAAATATCTCAAATAAAAACTCATTAAAAATGGCCGTTTAAAGTTGACAAGATGTATTGAAAATGTTAACAGATTAAATTATGAAAGAGAAGGAGAGGGAGAGACGCTATGCTGTTGTTTTCCCCCGATTGGTCTGAATAACTTGCAGCATCATGCAGCTGCTCTGTCTTGTCTGTCCATGCGCTGTCAGTGTCCTCTTTGCTCCGCGACGTTATCACTGCGTGAGAAAAGTGACGTGTGTCATGAGAGCGCGAGAACAGTGTCAATTGCGTTGGCAGCCCTAGATCTCGAGAGATGAGATATAACAGGTGTAACTCTGCAGCTGAGTAGTTTTGTTAGCTTTACAATTATTGTCAAAGGTAGTGTAAAATAAGGAAATGCCAAAATTTGAAAGGCGTCAAAAGACCGCTCCAACCTCGTGCGCTTGCAAATTCTAACGTTGACCGCTTTGTCGATTATAAGCAGGAGCGACAGTGTTAGCGACGCAAAATAACGGCATTTGCATTTCGGATTAACGGGTTTATGAAGGTTTATACATGTGTAACATCATAAGTTCAATAAAAATGCGCTTCCCTGCACGCACTCACACTAAACTCAAGCGTCAGCTGCTAAATGCACGAGAGAGTGAGAGAGAGAGAGATGATTATGACTCGCGCAGATTCTGCTGTTTTAAGCGTCTCCTCTATTCACGCCCCAAAATTTAATACCTCAACAAACGAAATTTAAGACTTTTTGTAATTTATTTAAGATATTTAAGACTTTAAGTCCTTCAATTTTAAAAAGTAAATTTAAGACTTTTTAAGGACCCGCGGATACCCTGTTATTTACATTTCAATAATTGGTTCAGTAAATGTTCCCATGATGATATGCAAATCTATTATGCAAAATCATCAGTCTACTTGCCGTGTGCTTATGTTAGTTTGCATAAAGTCAGAAATTATATTAACCTTTTTTTAATATTGGCTCAATAATTAATGTAACAGTAGCTTATTATTATTTTTTATTATGAACTAACCTCCCCGTACTCCATAAATACAAAGAATGTTTCGAAAAGATTTTGAATCCTCTTACAGTTGTCCATTCAAATTATCCCACCATTTATATTTTTGTTTTTTATAATTTTTTAGAAAATAATTATTAATACAAAACATTAACAGGCTCACGTACTCCATTGATAAAAGTGTCAGTAATTTGTTTAGTTACCCCAGCCAACCTCCCCACCACCCCCGCTTTTCATGTCGAGTTCTAAGCAGCGCTTGACGCTGGTGTTGATGCCTTGACGCGAATCATGAATGTCACTTCATGATTGCTGTTACAAAGTGGATAGCCACAGTCAGCCAGGCAATTAATATTGTGGAGGATGACAATTTAAGAGATTTAATGCCCATTGCAATGAATACACAACTTATGGGGACTAGTTATTTTAATTAAGTCAACCTCCCACTTAGACTTTGGGAAATATCTAATGCTTCTTGAATTGGTGCTATTTTAGTGCATTTCTGTCTTTATACTGTGGAAGGCTTTGTTTGAAATATGTTATGAAATATTGTTGTTACATTTTGTTTTGTTTTCTTTCATAAGGAGGAAATAAATGCATGTTGACAGCAAAAGTATATAGAGTCAAATTTCAGCATTTTCCAAATCTGCGATTAATTGTGATTAACTATGAAACATTATGCGATCAATCGTGCTAAAAAAAATTTAATAGACTGACCATACTATTAAAAACATATCACAGAACTATTTGTTTGCAAGAAAAATGCTTAGGTTTAATTTCATTTTAATTCATTACAGAGATGTGAATGTTGTTCAGGCCAGTCATTCAGCCCTTAAATTACTGATATGTAAGCAAAAAACAGTAAAGTACCATGACATCAAAGAAAGAACATTCTGTAACTGCTGAAACAGCACAAACAAAACAAAATAAAGCTTTTTTTTCTTTTTCTGAAAACATAGGGGTGCAGTCTAACCCAGAAGAATAGGGCGGCAGAGACATTAACAGCCATTTATTTTTGTACAAACACCAGCAACTTACAAGCCAAGCAATTTCAGAATATACTATCAACACTCGAGTTAACGGGTTATGTTTCATGCCCGAATGTAAAAAAAAAAAAAAAATTGTTTGTGTGTGTGTGCGCTTATCAGGCATACTGATGCAAACTCAGCTCTGTGCTACGCTGTTATCTGTTGAAACTATGACACCATAACTTAACAAAGGCTGAGGTTAACCTTTGCCCTTCCTCTATTAATGATTATCATCGATTTTGACTGATTACTGATTTTGGCTTTTTATTGATGTTAATAAACTATTCCCCTATTGAAATGGGTCTGTTTGATAAAAGCAACTAGACTGAACAGAGAGAGAGAAAAAAATGGAAAGGTACATAACTCATAGGGTATCGTCTAATACGATCAAACCATGAGGTTTAATGAAGGAGAGTGTCCAAAGCCGACTGTACTACACCATGGTAAAATTCTTAAAGGGATAGTTCATCCAAAAATTGTAATTCTCTCATGATTTACTCACCCTCCTGGCATCCCAGATGTGTATGACTTTCTTTCTTCTGCTGAATACAAATTAAGATTTTTAGAAGAATATTTCAGTTCTGTAGGTCCATACAATGAAAGTGAATGGGTGCCAAAATTTTGAAGCTCCAAAATCCACATTAAGGCAGCTTAAAAGTAATACAAATGACTCCAGTGGTTAAATCCATGTGTTCAGACACGTTATGATTGATGTGAGAAACATCAATATTTAAGTCATTTTTTTGTCATAAATTGTCCGCCCTGCCCAGTGGGGGGCGATATGCACAAAGAATGTGAATCACCAAAAACAGAAGGAGAAAGTGAAAGAGAAGGAAAAATTACTTAAATATTGATGTTTCTCACCCACACCTATCATATCGCTTCAGAAGATATGGGTTTAACCACCAGAGTTGTCTGGAGTGTTTTTATGTTGCCCTTATATGGATTTTGGAGCTTCAGAATTTTGGCACCCATTCACTTGCATTGTATGGAACTACAAAGCTGAGATTTTCTTCAAAAAAATCTTCATTTGTGTTCTGCAGAAGACAGAAAGTCATACACATCTGGGATGGCATGAGGGTGAGTAAATGATGAGAGAATTTTCATTTTTGGGTGAACTTTTCCTTTAATTCTGACTGTTGACATACATTTCAAGGTGTTGATTAATTTTCAGCTAACTGAATGGCTATAGACCTTATTAACAGCAGCGGCAAATTTCATTTTTCACAGGCATGAAAATGAGGCTGTGAGAGATAGACTTAGTCTCTTGAATGGCATGCATCATATAAAGCTGTAAGGGTCCTACATCATATCAATTTGTGTTTTCTTCGGGGTTTTTTTGTCTACAGATTTTTTTATTTTTTTTTTTGTAAGATGTATTCCTAAAGTTTCATCAGCACCAATCCCATCAGAGATTAAATATGGCACTACACTGAATAATGTCCACGAAGTAGTTCCAGACTTGTTGACTGTTTTAGAGTTCCACATCACTTTGCCACATTCTTTTTGGACTAATAACAGTTGCTTGGGCTGTTTTAAGCATGATACTTATTCAGTGGCATAAAGAAGTAGCCAGTCAGCAGTTGCTGGTGTGTACTGTGCATTTTGAATAGCAGTTGGAATAAGAGAGGATTACACTATTACTATTAAGGCATATACAGTATGCGCTTATATCTGACTTGTGAATTTGACCCAGTTCTGGTCTTAAAGCACACATCTTAAGTTTATGGGTTGGTTTTTAAGCTATCTTTTTTCTCTTTCATTCTCTTTCTTTCGGCCTGTCTGTCTATTATCTATCTATTTTTACCTTTACTTTGGGGCCAAATAAGATGATGCATGTCTGCATGAAAACAGACACATGCAGATGTTATCAGTATCACTTACCTTCAACTGATGGGGCCTGGTCCTGGGCGGCATACAACATTTCTTTAAAAGCCTGCGGAGAAGAGAACAATATATGATACCAGAGATTTCAGAGATCATACAACTGGCTTTCATATTACACAGCAACATGTGACTTGCCCAGTGCCCATGCTGACAGACAAGGGAACTTTTGCCAGGGTGTAGAAAGAATGAGACAGAACAGGAATGAGACCTTGAGTACAGAAGAGGAAGTACTAAATCTAAAAGCATGATAGAGGAAATGGCTGTTTTTAACTTTGTTCCATCAATTCCATTTCAAGAATCTAGAGACACATCCTAGTGCCCTAATACAAAAGATAGAAAATAGAAAGAAATGACAAAGCACTGGTTACAAAAGAGGCTACTGAGAATGACTTTGCTTTTCTAATCAGCAATAGTGAGTAATTAAGTCTAGACACAGCTTAGCATTAAGTGGATATTCATCTGAAAACCTATGTTTTAAAATGCATAGTCACATGGAGCTTATAACAACCATCTACTTCCAAGAAAAACATTTTGGAAAAACACTTCAATTACTATTTGGATTTTAGTTGAAACAGAAAACTCAAAACATTGAATATCTGTGGTCTTCTAAAATAATATATTTTTTTAGTCTAACCTTCGTATTTTTTCCTTTAAGCAGTGATTTGGGCCAAGGTGCATTTTAAAGTGCACTAGATCAATGGTTATATATATAATTCTGTAGGGCTGGGCGATATGACGATGTCTTACAATGATCCCCATGCCGACTGCGAACAAATGATGATCGACAATATTGGGAAATGGCAAAACCATGGATCTGGGAAGTGGCCAGGGTGTGAAACTAGCACCTGACACCCGCAAAATGCGATGAGGCTGAATCCAGTTCGCAAGCTCCTCGTCCAAATGTATTTCATGCGTGAGTAATTTTGCACATCTACCCGCAACAGGCTGTGGGAGAGGCAGTAACTGTGCCTGTGGAATGCACACATCAATAATAACACATCAATATTTTGTAAGCTCTCTATTGGTCATCATCACTCCTCATTGTTACATCACAAGATATTGACAGGAGAGAGAGAAAAAAAGACAGCCAGTTACAAAACTCCCTTTAATCACACAACTTCCAGGTAAAACAGAGCCAATTAACAGCCTAGCAAGATTAGACAAGCAGGTTTAAGAAAATCAATAAGAATTGCATTTTTAAAATACTAAAAGAATGGAACCATTAAGGAACCAGATTTGTTAAATTCCTCATGATGCCAATCCCTAGGTCAGCCCCAGGTCAAACAATTTCATGTTTTAGAGTTGTGAGCTCACAGTTGGAATTGAATGTGATGAGAGGAAAAGACTGGGTGTCATGCAATAACAAATTACAATTTTCTATTTTGCCTATTGCTTGTTGCACATAACAGCGAACATGGAGTGTGATGTTGTTCAACTAGAGATGTCCAATTCATGTGTAAATGCATCAGGGGAAGGGGGATGGTTCATTTGTGCAGAGGTCACCCGGGTGCTATACTGCAAAAAACTGAGTCCTGTAGTACATGTTAAACTGTTTGGTGTGAGGAATTGAGGTTTAGAGGAGATCACTGGCCTGCAGGGAGAAATCTGACAGGCATGAGGGATGTTTACTTGTTCTACCAGCAGGCATATATAGCTTGACATACAGGGCAGCATATACAGAGTTCCCATGACTGAGAAAAAGCTCTAACACAGGCAGTCATGCTTTTTTTTTCTTTTCTTTTTTTTTTAAAGAAACTGCTGTTTTTCAAGACTGTTTGAGATAGTGAAACACTTTCTCTTGCTTCTTCTCTTTCTTAGCATCATGGATCATGTGATAGAACCCAAATGCTCATATCTCTAAATAAGATGACATCAGATTTGTCAAAACACTATGACACAAAATAAAGGTCACAGCAACAATTCAGAATATAACAAATTAACACACAATCATAGCTCCCAGAGACAAAGTCTGAAATGTTACAAAACAGAGAATTAAGAAAAACAGCAGCAGGTGAGAGCACATGGAATAAACAGGAATAGTTTGCCCAAAATTCTCATCATTTACTCACCCCAGATGTGTATGACTTTCTTTCTTCTGCAGAACACAAAATAAAGATTTTCAGAAGAATATTTCAGCTCTGTAGATCCATACAATGCAAGAGAATGGTGACCAAAGATTTGAATCTACAAAACTCACATAAAAGCAGCATAAAATTAACCCATATGACTCTAGTGTTTTAATCAATGCCTTCTGAAGTGATGAGATCGATTTTGTGTGAGAACAGACTGAAACAGAACTCCTTTTTCACCGTACATTTTACCATTGCAGTCTCAAGGCACAATCATGATTTCAAGCTTGATTACACTTACTAGTGCTTGATGCATGCGCAGAGGACGTGTAATCGAGCTTGCCATCATGATTGCCAAGGAGACTGCTAATGTTAAGATTTATAGTGAAAAAGAAGATATATTTTGGTCTGTTCACATCCAAAACTGATTGGTTCACTTCAGAAGGATTGATTAAAACACTAGAGTCATATGGGTTATTTTTATGCTGCCTTTATGTGCTTTTTGTGGCTTCAAAGTTTTGGTCACCATTCACTTGCATTGTATGGCCCTACAGAGCAGAAATATTCTTCTAAAAATCTTCTTTTGTGTTCTGCAAAAGAAAGAAAGTCATACACATCTAGGATGGCATGAGGGTGAGTAAATGATGAGAGAATTTCAACTTTTGGGTGAACTATCCCTTTAATTCCTTTCATTATTATTTAAATTTGATTTGAGCTAATATATGCTCGCACACCCATCTACAAATACAAAAAGCTGTGTACTACTCTCAAATAAGGATGATGACGAATTAATTAGCATGTGTCCGGGGAAAAAGCAATAATCTCATTATGTGTAGGCCATTAAACCCTGAAGGAGCTGCGGTACACTGAAGCCCTGTGAACTAGCCCACTGTCAGAGACAAAGAAAGCGGCCTCATATGCACTCATGTGAAATAATTCAATTATATAGTCTACAAAGCATTGCTCTGTGAAGGTGTGTATCATCATAAATGTTTGTTGTGAAAGACTGACATCCTGCAAGTAATTATAGACCTGAAAAACAAGAAATGGCAACTATATATACAATACAACTTGATCAAATTGACTGAAGGTTCAATGCAATGTGTAATGGACTGCCTCTCCCACGTGCACTATTTTACTAAATAGAAACCAAAAAGCTCAAGATTTTATTTATGCAACACTATGCCAGATTTTGACCAGTAGTGTAACAGAGCTACAATTGATGAACTGAAATATTCATGGTTAGGGCTGGGACGATTCATCGATGTAATCGACGTCATCAATTACAGAAATACGTTGAATTGCATAACATGCGTCGGCACGTCGCAATGGAGTAATTAAAATGGCAGCGCCCAGTTTAAGTATGGATTCCCCCGAAGAACAAGCTGCAGCTAAAAAAAACTCACCTACAGTCATCTAAAGCATGGAAGTATTTTAGCCAGAGACCCAACAATGTGGTGCTGTGTAAGCTATGCAAATTGGAAATGGCTTATCACAGCAGTACAACCGCCATGAACGAACACTTGAAGCGAAAGCATCCCGGAGCGCTTTGTCAAGCAAGGCAGCACCGTAAGTCCTGTTTACTTTTTGTCCCCACCCAAGCATGACATATTAATATTACAACACGTGTTTCTGTTAGTAGTAGTCACTTTAAATTTATTTTCTAAATGTTTCCTCCTCGCCCCCTTGTTAAAAGTAATTTCTGCACCGCTGCCAACGTAGGATGACCATATGTCCTCTTTTTCCCGGATGTCCTCTTTTTCGGACCTTAAAAAAGCGTCCGGCCGGGATTACTAAATTTGCGAAAATGTTCAGCTTTAGTTGCATTATGATGTGCATCTGGTCTAACACTTCATTGTGTGTGTGCGCATATTTGCATTGCTTTAACCCCTCTTTGTAAGTCCCGCCTTCTCGCACTCCAATTGGTCGATTATAAGAGGCTTGCAGCAACTATTGGCCAAATTCCTGCCTGTCAATCTCTCCGCGAATGCGCTGCTGTGTTCGGCATCAAACAGTTGCTTGACAGCAGCAGCAAATGACAGCTGAGTGGAAACAATGCCCAAACGAAAGTGCAAATTTACAGAAGATTTGCACAAAAATTTCCCATGCTTTCGTCCAGGTCGAGATCCGTTGAAGCAGAATGTATGACATGTAAAGCTGGCACTTATGTGTCAGTTGCTAATAAAGGTGCAAGTGATTTAGAAACACACATTAGCTCTGCACAGCATAAAGGGTCAGCAAAAGGTGAAAGTTCATCAGGTAAATTAACGGACTACTTTTTGTGACCAGGTAAAATTGTTATCACATTGCTTCATTTTCCATGGCCATTCAAAATAATAGTAAATGAAGGTACACTCATGGCATCAAATATTTTATTTTAGTACATGGACATTCAAAAGAATGTTGGAAATTATTTATTTATATTTATTTTATGCTAATAGAGTGTCTTTTTCACTGTATTAAAGTTTGCATTCATAGTAACACTGTTTTTTGTTGCAGAATAATGCCCTGCAGTGCACATTTTGTTTCTTGTACATTTGTTTGTGTTTAAGAGAAAATGATTTAATAAAATAGTGAAATATTAATGAGACAAGTTTTTTATATTTTTTTTTTGGTTAATTAATTGTTATATTAATCAAGTAATAATTATAAAAAATCTTTAGAATAATCGGCGAATTAGTCGTTAGATTAATCAACTAATTGGAAAAATAATTGTTAGATTAATCGATAAAAAGAATAATCGTTAGGTGTAGCCCTATTCATGGTTAAAAATAAGATTAGACATTCATTATTGCGTGAAAGTGTGTATTGGCTATCATACAGTTTTATATTTAGATCTGCATGCCAAAAAAATCTTAATTTTAATGCCCAAACTGACTGATCAGAGGTTTCTTTAGAATTAAATCCAGAGATGCAGCATAGGTAAACAGGTCACTGTTTGAGTGACACATACATGATACAGCTGTCCCCTTCTTTATTCAGTATATATATATATATATATATATATATATATACACACACACACACACTCATAACATACTATCTCAAAATATAAAACTATACTGTATAAAGAAATATATTTATATAAAAAAACTATACTGTAGGGCTGAAACGATTAGTAAACATTATTGACAACGACGACAATAAAAACTGTCAACAAAAATTTTCATTGTCGAATAGTCGTTTGATCTCATTTAACGTAACGAGATCACATTAAACTCTAATGATGAATGAGCAAGAGCAGAACTACAGTTCACGAAGAAAACAGCTCACAGTCCAGACGCACTCTAAACTTTCCAAATTGTTTCAGGTGATGTAGATCGCCAAGTATGAGGGAATTATAATGCAAAAATACAAAATAAGTAAATACAGAAGCACTCTCGTTGTAGAATAAGCAGAGCGGAAGCTCTTTAAATAAACACCCAGGCGTTAAATCTTTAATGCAGTTATATTTAATGCGTTATAGCTTTATTAAAGTTCAAATAATACAGAAGCAGTTCATGTAAATAATTACAAACTTCGAAACAGGCATTTCTCTGTGCGGTCAGCACCTCTTCTATGAGCTGCGCGAAGGGTCCCGATCTGAGGGGGAGAGATTGAAACTGCACCCGGCTGATGTATACTCTGTCACAGGGATGCTCATCCCTCGAGTGCACACACGCTTAATGCAGCTAGATTATAACGTGATGGCTCGCGACTTATTGCATCATAATATATGTGTATCGTGAAGAAAATTGGCAATACACAGCTTTGTTATAAAGAGAGAGTTTGTTTTTTTGTGAGTTAAAATTGGATTGAAGTGAACAGAAAGGTGAGAAAGGTAGTCTTCGTCCCATTATTCACTGCAACAAAATACATTTTTGATTTGTTTTGTCTTGTTTTCCCTTATAAATATCTAAAACACCTTTAAAACAACGTACATTTTCTTTAGCAGCTATACTGCAGTAGAAAAAAAAATTGTTATCTGAGAATGTTGAATATAATATTAAAAATACAAATATTTTAAAATATCTAAAAATCCTTAAAAAAAAAAAAAAGATGCATTCACCTGAGAAGCAACACATAAGATATTTAGACTTGCTTTTAGAGAATAGATCTTGAACAGAAGTATATTAAGGGTACATTTACACGACAACGATGTACTAAAAACGGATATGTTTTTCCTTTGCATTTTTGAAAAGTTTCGCGTACAGACGACAACGTTGTCAAAAGGATCCCAGTTCACACGGATCCGCGAAAACGACTAAAAACACTGTATTATGCATGCCAGGCCAGTAGCTGCCTATGTCACTTTGTAAAGAAACACTACGCGCCTGCGCACATAAGCATTCTTCCACAGAGCGGTGAATACAAACAATGAACAATGATGGCGATTGCTGGTCGTAGTAGTGATGCAGTAAATCTACACTTAGCTGGAGAAGCAAAAATAAACTCAAAATCTTGAGCAGCACAAACACAGTCCTGTAGTCCGCCATTGTAGTTTTGAATGTCTCACGTGTTGTTTTGAATTACTCGCACGCTGTTTTGAAAAACTGGCGCGCATGCCTATAGACTGAACACATAATATGCGTGCGCATGACGTCATCGTTTTCACAAATTCGCGTTTTTGTATGTTTACGCAGAGGCGATAACAGCATCATTTTCAAAAACTTTGCGTTTTCAGGCCCCAAAACGCCGTTGTTGTGTAAACGAACAGCCAAAACGCATAAAAAGTTTTCCGTTTTTAGCTGAAAACGTTGTCGTGTAAACGGCCCCTCAGTCTTTACTGCACTTGCAGAAGTATAACAAAGTGAAAAAATACACTTATATACAAAATACACTTATATTTGTCTCTTAAAGCAAGTCTAAATATCTTACATGTTGCTTCTCAGATAAATGCATCTTGTTTTTGCAGTGAATTTCTTTACTGAATTAAACTTCAAAAAGTATTTTTTCCCCTTAATTCAATGAGTCATTTAGAGGTATTTTAAAAAGATGATTTTGTCCTTTTTATTATTAGTAAGCAAGTTTAAATACAACCTTTTAAGTCGGGCACAAGCTGAATAATCAGTTAAGAGCTAATGATTAATCATTGCAATAATCGCTGAATAGTCGAATAATCGCTGAATAGTCGAATAATCGTTAGATTAATTATCAAAATAATAGTTTGTTGCAGCCCTACTATACTGAATAAACTTAACACACACACACACACACAAGCTGATCATGACCAAATCACCCTCATCACTGATGTTCACACAGACTCATGTTAGCTTTAATGCTACCAGGTGTTCGCTTTACAGATCTGACAGCAGTTAATTACATAAGGAGGTAAACCAGTCTTTTGTCCTAAGATTGTATTATAATGACGGGCGATTGGTTTTAGACTGAGATAAAACAGCTCAGCGTTGGTTTTCTTCGATCTTACCTCATATTGAATGTATTGTTTCCTCCACTCCGGGGTGATGTGGGCAGACAGGTGCTCGGTAAATTTCATCTTTATGAATATTTCGGGGTGTTTTTGTCTGAGGAGACACTCGCGCTGCTGGAAAATTACCAGTGAATCATCACCCTCAGATTAACGGCTGTTTTTCGCTGCTCCGCGAGACACATATTCAAGGGAAATATTGCGATATTCATCACCAACCGACCCAATTTTCCTCATTATCCCTTCGAGTGTTTTTAAGTTTAAGCAGTTGTTTAAAGGGGCGTAGGAGCTATAGACAGACGTTTTTTCTGTCTGATATTTGAAGCAGCAGCTCCTGCAGTCGCCATCATTGTCGGAGAATGACGTCACCGCGCATCGCGCGAGAGGATGTTTTGTTTTCCTGCTCGCGCGCTTAAAAATTACTGTGAATTAAAGGAACGCGAAAGGATGGCCAGGTTGTTTTTAATATGCCTAAAGGCACACACAAATATATTACAGACATTACAGAACAATTTTTGTAAAGCCATTTTGAAACGATGTGTCTTGTGAAAAGCGCTATACAAATAAAAATGACTTGACTTGACAAAAAGTGCATTTGACTTCATGCCACTTGCACCAGTTGTTTATAACTGACCGTCCCTAACAGTGTATAGGCTTGTTAGGTTTCCCATGTAGGAGTCCGAGGCTCAATATGCAACGCTGTATAAATATATAAATGGCTGCGTTGTGACGTTTAATTGTCTCTAGGGCAAAAATGCAAATAATAATAATAAAAAAAAATAAAAAAAAATAATAATAATAATTCTGTAATTAATTCGGGGGCTTTATTTTATTTTATTTTTTTATTTTATTTTTTATGAATTAAGTTTTTTATTTGTAACATCTAATGTAGTTCTTAATTCTATTCGAATCCTAGTTAGGCATATTATGTCATAAAATATGGGCTGATGTTGATTTAACTGTATAGGTAGCAGGTAATATTCCTCAATCTAATTATTCAGATGGAGAACGTTATAAATGAATCTATTAAATGAAAAGATGACACACTGTATATTTTTTATGTTTTAATGCATTTATAAAAGTACAAAATGGCCATGAAAATCAGATCCTGGGGTCCCTTGATTAAAAATTAAATTTCGGACACTGCTTGACAGTATGTTGTCTGTAGTTTGTTGGTAGGCTTTTAAATTCTGCTCAAGTGAAAAGAACATTACATTTTGGTAAAACTGACTTAAACGAACCGATCTGGCATCAAATTGCTTGCATTAACTTTGTTTTTATTCTTTATATTCATGTGGCACATGGGGAATAATCTGATTTCATAGAAATAGGCCTACTGTATGCAAATTCTCAAATTTTAAGATAATAAAGATAATAAAGATAATAACAAATATAGGCTGATTAATGCCAATACAATAGTTCAAAATCAATTTTTTTATATTTCCAAAAAAGGAGGCATGTCTCATCAAAAACCAGTGATAAATGTATTTATTAAAAAATGACAATAAAATCAAAGAAATGCTGTCTTAACAAATTGCATGTGATGACTATTGAAAGAAAAAAAACAAAACAAAAAACAAAGAATAAATGTCTCCTGAGGTGATCCAGAAATCAAACAAAAACCTAGACAATGTATGAAATAATTAAAAATATTCTGGCCATTTATTTCCCAGAACCTTACTGAATATAGAGAACACGATCATGCGATATTTGCAGAAAAGTCAAATTCATGATTTCTCATTAATATATACTGAAAAACAGGGATGTTGTAATTCTTTTTAGTCAGATGCCGGCACATCTCTGAGCAGGGCCGATTCATAAGGGTTGAACCACTGGAAAGGCTGAATGTGTGGGGGAAACAATGTCGCTTTTCTGTGACTACCAGCATGGGACTTAAACTTGGAATTCCATCAGTGTGCTGTGGATCTCCAGGAAAGTGAGGCTTTTTTTGGCGTTTCTCTTCCAGCAGCTGAGCATGAGGCTGTTAGACTGATTCAGGACAGCAGGCAGGCCTAAGCAGATAGACCTGAACACATCAACAGCTCATCACTGACACCTTCTGTTTTTGCAAGTCATTGCATGTATCTCATCAGGCTGTGTGCTAAATGGAATACTAGTGCACTGCTTAGTGTATATCGCACAGCATGCACTGAATAATGCGTACTATTCTTTTCAAACTGCTCATACGAATGCTACATTGCTGTCACATGACATCTCAGAAATAAAAACTTTTACTCATGTGTAGAAATGTCTTGAAAATGATTGATACAGAGATCAGAAGATTTAGGTGGCCAGTAATAAGAGATGTTGATTGCTTGCTTGAATCTCACCTGCTTGCTTTGATCTTTAAAGAACTTGCCCGTGTTTTCGATCACCCGTTCATCTGTGAACTGAGCAAATGGCTGCTCTTTGCAAAGAGTTAGATTCTCCCATAAAGTCACACCGAATATCCAGACATCACTGGCCATGGTGAATTTAACCTGTTCAAACAAGTGAGGACAAACAGATAGAGTAACACAACTTTTTTTCAAATATAGTTGGCTTTGCACTGCAGATGTACTTCAGGCTTACCAATAGGATACTCTCCCAGGACATCCAGCGGATGGGCAGCACAGCTCATCCCTGGATGTGGTAGTAATCTCCACGGTACAGATTTCTGCTCATGCCAAAGTCAACAATCTTGATGGTATAATTTGCACTCACTAAACAGTTGCGAGTGGCAAGATCACGGTGAACAAAATTCAGGGATGACAGATACTTCATTCCAGAAGCAATCTGAGAGGCCATGTTGATCAGGATACAGTGGCTACAGAGGAAAAGAAGACTTTTTTTTTTTTTTTTTACAATATTTAATTTAGCCTTTAAGGTATCGTATTATATGCCAACTGATCTTGTACTGGAAAAAGATTAAGTATATTTTTAGAGAAAGTGCCAATGCATGCAAAACCTTCACAATGCTGAGGTGTTCTGAGTGTTTATTTTTTTTTTTTTAACACATTGGTTTGTGGTTGCTAAAATGTTCTGGGTGGTTGCTAGTTGGTTACTCAATGGCCTAAATCAAAAGAGCCCACCCCCAAATCTTTTTGATATTCTGGTCCCTAGATATGGCAGGGTTCCTCGTTCAATGTAAGTATATGGGATTTTCTTTACCTGTTTTATCTCTCTCTCTCTCTCTCTCTCTCTCTCTCTCTCTCTCTCTCTCTCTTTCTCTCTCTCTCTCTCTCTCTATACTGTATATATATGTATAGTTCATATATTTGCGCATATTCTTTTGTACATATTCAAATTCCACTGGTATTTGAGAAAATATATGTTCTATGTATACAAAATATGTGACTTTGTATATCAGTGAAATCCATATATGAACATACAAATATGTGTTTTATATATATAGCCATATATCAGATTTCTGTGGGCCTGTTGAAAAGACCAGGATTGCTGGTCACCAGCATATGTTGTGTTTTGGATACTGTTCCCCAGGGATGCTGGTGCCTACCAGGCCTCTGAATTAGCTTAACCAGCAAGACTTCCCCGGGGTCCACCAGCTTCACCAGAAATACCATGCATGTTGACCAGCACCAAACCGGCATTAACCAACTTGGACCATCATGAAAATTCAAGCTGATCTAAGGTGGTCTGGTCAGCAGGGTAGTCATCAGCTGATATATCAGCCTGAACTTCCTCATCATGCAGCTCATGGCGGGACAGGAACGGGTTAAGATCTCCGTTCTCCGAGTACTCTGTTATCATGCACAGCAGGTCACTCTCAACACACACCACCAGCAGATGGATGATGTTTGGGTCTCTCAGTTGTGACATGATCCTGATCTCTTTCAAGAATTCGTTCCTGAAAATGATGATTTCCTTGAGGAAATGTTAAAATGTCCTAAAATGGTCACTATGAATGGACAGCATCTGTAAAGCAAAATGCAGTGCAATTATTCATACAGCTTTTTATTTTATTAACTGAAAAATGTGATATCATCACCCTACTTAATCTCTGTGCCTGATTTAGAATAGGCAAAACTCTACATCTAAAGAAATGTAGATAAATTTAACCGTTAATGTTATTCTTCCAGTTGAAGTTTGCGCTGCAAACTGTGCCATACAGCCATGAATTAGGCTATCCTTTACTTAAAGCCAAGTTTTGGGAAAATGCCTAGTCAACGTGTCAGTCGTAAATTAAGTCCTTTAAGATTTATTTCATACAGTCTGACATAGAAGACAGTTGATGTCATACAGTCTGTCTTGGCATCTTTACTGGGGTCATATTGTACAGTATGACATGCAGCAATCGTAAAGGTCGGAAAAAATCGTACAGTGTGAACCGGGCTAAAGTGGGCAGTTCTTGGCCAGAATAAGCTGCAATGGGATCCAGATTTTATGATGTTAGTCAAAGATCTGCTGATCACTGACCTCTCCAAACTGCCCTTCTCCGAGTTTCTCTTTAAAAATAGTAAGTCTCTCCCTTGGAAACTCTTCCAGAGCTCCATCCCTTCCAGGAGACAATGGCATGTTGACCACAGGACGCGATATTGGTGGGCACCAGCAGCTTCCTCCAGGCTCACTATGTTTGCCTCTGCGTAGTGTGGGACATCATCTGTAGGCTGGGCCGATGAGGGTTCTGAAGTAGCATCAATCATTGCTGTAACTCAACCATAGGATAGATAGGTGTTGGAATAGTTCATCCAAAAATTAACAATTCAATTTATTTATTGAATAATAATTAAATGAGAGTAGTGAATAGTGAGACTTTTTGAAGAATCTTCACAGCTCTTTTCCATACAACGATCACCATAATAATAATGCATATGACTTGTGTGATATATTCCAAGTCCATATGATAGCTTTGATGATCAGACTGAAATTTATCAGACCAGAGCAGATTCTTCAAAAATTCCCCTTTTGTGTTACATGAACAAAATACTGCAGATGACTTTATGATAATAATGAATGATGATAGAATTTTTATATTTTTGGATGAACAATTTCATTAAAGGGATAGTTCACCCAAAAATGTAAATTCTCTCATAATTTCCTCACCCTCATGCCATCCCAGATGTGTATGACTTTTGCTCTTCTTAAGGGTAGGGTTGCACCAGCTGTGCGTAAGGTCTCACTTCAGTTGAGACGTAAAGTTCACACTATGGGCTTAGTAACTACTAGTTAGTTTGTAACTAAGTCACCAGTTTGTAACCTGTCCTTTAGGCAAGACATAACTAGTAGGTTTAAGCTCTCCATAAAGTAATGTGTAATCGCATAATATAACATTTACTTGTATTGATCCAATAAGCAGCCTTCAAATGTTTATGCAGAAGTGTTAAAAAGCTGTGAATTTCAGTTTGATCTTGTTACGGTTGATGTTCAAACCTTGTTTGCTCACATAACTGTCAGCTGTAATGAATTATATTCCCACTGAAATATGATACGTAATAAAACAAGATTTAATTAATGGTATATTTAGCCTATGTAAACAACAATATTCAGTAACTGTATCTAAAATGAATAAGGGGCAATAAATAAACAGATACTAATACAACAGGCTGGAAAAATGGACATTTATTTATTTTAATATCTTATATATTTTGTATGTTTAAACTTGACACCGGGTGGCGTACACAGGAAAGTGCACCAGTTTCATGCTGAAGAAGTCAGTTTTTTACTCAATGTTTTCTCCCGTAAATGTGAAGGAGTGTAAATGCCAACATCATCATATATGTCGAAAGGACTGAAGCCTGTCAACCAAAACATGAGCTCATTGATATCATTAAATGAGTCTGCTTTTTTATTCCATCCGTTACTCCTGGTCGGAGGCTTCCGTAAATATTTAGTTTATACGTAGGGTTATGGCCTACCTAAGTTTAATGGTGCAACACTCACATATTTAGTAGTGCGTAAATTGTGACTTAGTGCCTGTTTACGACACAACTAGGCTAAGTTGTAACTTATGTATAGCTGATGCAACCGGCCCCAGAACACAAATATTAGGTAGGTCCTCCAAGTGAATGGTGACCAAAACTTTGAAGCTCAAAAAAAGATATAAAGGCATCATAAAAGTAATCCAAATGTCTCAAGTGTTTAAACCCATGTCCTCTGAAGTGATATGATAGGTGTGGGTAAGAAACAGAGCAATATTTAAGTCCTTGGCTGAATGTGTAAGTGACAGTGAAAGTGAAAGTGGAGATGGATAGTAAAAAAATGACTTAAATATTGATCTGTTTCTCACCCACACCTATCATATTGCTTCTGAAGACATAGATTAAACCACTGGAGTCTTATGGATTACTTTTATGCTGCCTTTATGTGCTTTTTGGACCTTCTGAATTCTGGTCACCATTCATTTACATTGTGAGGACCTACAGAGCTGAGATATTCTTCTAAAAATCTTCATTTGTGTTCTGCAGGAGAAAGAAAATCTTTCACATCTGGGATGGCATAAGGGTGAATTAATGATGAGAGAATTTTCATTTTTGGGTGAACTATCCCTTTAACATACACATAATGAACACCCTCCTAGAATGACAAGAAATAACAATCTTCAGTGGATATTTCTGGTGACATTAAGTAACCCACCAAGGTTTTCTGTAGCCTGGAATTCTGGTAGTTTCTGTAAAGGCTGGGATGGCTCCTGATAGTCAAACCCCATTGGGAAAATCTGCTCGTATGTGGAGTTTCATTCAATATCACTGGACAGAGAGGAGTGGCGGTGGCTGAAAGACTCTCTCTGAACTGAGAAACGGGTGGTGAGTTCATGGTCCAGTATCCGCTGGGAGGCCTACAACAAAGTAGAGGTGTTATCATACGTGCTAGATTCTCTTTTAAGGACAGAAGGGTTCAAACTCAAACTGGGGGAGATGTTGTACCTGATGTTGATGTTGAATATGATCATCATACTTTCTCAAGCATCTTTTGCCAGACTTGTCAAAATAGTATGATTAATATTATGACCAACAGAATAACGATAATAGCCACCAAACAGCCTATCAGGATCCTTGTGTTGCTGTCATCGATTTTGTGGGTGAGGTCATCCCCAGTAGAGTGTTCAGGGTGGAATATACTGTATATAAAGCCAAGGCGTTTGTATTTTCTAAAGTGAAACGTAATAAAAATGTGAATTAGTTCAATATTGTGGTCTATTGAACATTGGCAAAATTATCCAAAAATGATTTGGGGTCAATACTATTTTAATCTATGTAAGTGGGGAGAATCAATTGGAAACCCTACAGGAACGGGAGAGTGGTGTCGCTTTGCTGAGTGAGTATGCCGCCGAGATGTCACCCAAACACCCTGCTGCAGGGGCTCTACAGCTGGAAACAAAGTGCGTGTGTTGCTCACTGTTCTGCCCACATCTGGAACAGTATCTACTGGCTTATCTTTCTTACCCATCCTCCTGGCATTCCAGATGTGTATGACTGATTCTTCTGTAGAACACAAATGAAGATTTTCAGCTCTGTTGTTCCACACAATGCAAGTGAATGGGTGCCAAAATCCACATAAAGGGAGCATAAAAGTAATACATTTAACTCCAGTGGTTATATCCAATTGTTCAGATATGATATTATAGGTGTGGGTGAGAAACAGATCAATATTTATGTAATTTTTTGTCATAAATTCTCCTCCCTGTTCAGTAGGGGGCGAATGTGAATCACCAAAAACAGAAGAAGGAGAAAGTGAAAGTGAAGGAAAAAGACTTAAATATTGATCCATTTTCTCACCCACACCTATCATATTGCTTCAGAAGATATGGATTTAACCACCAAAGTTGTCTGGAGTGTTTTTATGATGCCTTTATGTGGATTTTGGAGCTTAAACATTTTGGCATTTACCCATTCACTTGCATTGTATGGACCTACAAAGCTGAGGTATTCTTCTAAAAATCTTCATTTGAGTTAAAAAGATGAAAGAAAGTCATACACATCTGGGATGGCATGAGGGTGAGTAAATGATGAGAGAATTTGCATTTCTGGGTGTATTTAAGCAGGGCCCTTCTGAAATATTTTTATTTTTTCCCAAATTCTTTTATTTTTTCCTTTGGAAAAAAAATAATAACAAATTCTAGAATTTCACATTTTAAATTTTAATTTAATTTCATTATCAAAATGGTGTCTAATCAAATTAATACTTGAAACTTATTAAAAAACCTTTAACAAGTAAAAAATTACTTTTCAACATATCATTGAAACTTTTATTCAGTACAAAAGCACTCTTGCTTGTGACATATTGCTTAATTTTTATTATTATTATCATTATTCATTCATCATTATTTATTATCATTATTAATATTCTTGCAGTGAATATCACATTTGTATTATACAGTTGTTGCAATTTCTTCAATATACGTATATATATATATATATACACACACACACACACACACACACACACACACACACACACACACACACACACACACTGGCGGCTAAAAGTTTGGAATAATGTACAGATTTTACTGTTTCAGAAAGAAATTGGTACTTTAATTTACCAAAGTGACATTCAACTGATCACAAATTATAGTCAGGACATTACTAATGTAAAAAACAGCACCATCACTATTCGAAAAAAGTAATTTTTGATCAAATCTAGACAGGCCCCATTTCCAGCAGCCATCACTCCAACACCTTATGCTTGAGTAATCATGCTAAATTGCTAACTTATTTCTAGCAAATCACTTGCCATTATATCAAGCACAGTTGAAAGCTATTTGGTTTGTTAAATTAAGCTTACCACAGTATGCAATAGACTGGCATGTCTTAAGGTCAATATTAGGTCAAAAATGGCAAAAAAGAAACAGCTTTCCCTAGAAACTCATCAGTCAATCATTGTTTTGAGAAATGAAGGCTATACAATGCTTGAAATTGCCATAAAAACTGAAAAATTCATACAAAGGTGTACACTACAGTCTTCAAAGACAAAGGACAACTGGCTCTAACAAGGACAGAAAGAGATGTGGAAGGCCCAGATACAACTAAACAAGGATAAGTACATCAGAGTCTCTAGTTTGAGAAATAGACACCTCACATGTCCTCAGCTGACAGCTTCATTGAATTCTACCTGCTCAACACCAGTTTCATGTACAACAGTAAAGAGAAGACTCAGTGGTACCGGCCTTATAGGAAGAAGTGCAAAGAAAAAGCCACTTTTTAAACAGAAAATCAAAAAGAAAAGGTTAGAGTGGGCAAAGAAACACAGACATTGGACAACAGATAATTGGAAAATAATTTTCTGCATTGCTTTAATAACTGTGTTGGATATACCTGCCATATCTAGCTGCAGTGAACTCTGACCATTGACTGGAAGCAGAAATGTCTTCATCCTGAATTTGGCCTCCAGTAATCTACATACACCTATCATATGATGAAATTTAGGAAGGGTTGGTGACATACTAAACATTGCAAATAATAACAATACAGAGATTTTAACAAAACTGTGGATATTCAAAGACAAGTGAAGGATTTATTTTTATTTTTATGGGTGAATGAACAAAATGGAATATGGTATCTATTACCTGTACATGAAAATGCTCTTCTGATTGTTAGAATTGTGGCTATAGATGTTGTTTGATTGCCATGTAACAAATATCTTTCATCTAAAGCTGTACTGTAAACATAGTTTTAATCTCTAATTTTATTGGCTGGCTTTACACTGTGGTGCAGACATTTTTAACAATCTGCTTGGAAACAAAGTCACATTTACAAGGTACTGTGTTGCTATAATGAGCACTTTTAGGATGCACCAATCAATGTCAAATATTGCCAAATCTTTGAAAGATAATCTCTGAAAATGCTGAAAAACTTTTGTTTGAGGAAATTGTTAGCAATTTACTTAATTTACTTCAGTGGATATCATTAATTTACCAGATATGCACAAGGAGAATAATATTTCCCTTTCAAAAAGGTAACTTTGACGTGGTGTCAGAAGCTGACGCTATGGGACACCTCCCAGAGGCAGTGGCCTTGACCTTCCGGGCTACCAAGACCACTGCCCAGACCATTGGTAGGTCTATGGGTAACATGGTGTCCGCTGAGTGCCACATCTGGCTAAATTTGTCAGATTTGAGCAACAGGGACAAAACCGTCCTATTTGATGCCCCAGTGTCTCAGCAGGGCCTCTTTTGGTGATGCTGTTGATGCTTTCACAGAGATGTTCCGATCGGCAAAGAAGCAATCGCTTGCTTATAGTAATCTTGACAAGGCCAAGAAGTTCTGCAACCCAGACGATTCTCTCCACGTCCAGCTAAACAGAGTGTTGCCATGACTAACCCTGTGCCATCCCACATAGTGGAGACAGAGCTGCCATTTAGGATACAACCCAGTGGCCTACAGCCATGAGTAAGGTGGCACTTTCTGGACCTCATCCTAGTGGATAAGTTCCTTCTGGGCAGGCCAAGCATTCCTGATGGTTTTGAACCTATGAAGCGGAGTTGTACACACATGGACCAGTCTAAAGAAGGCACGGAACACTTCTCTGTGTCCCCAAAGCATTCCTCTTGCTCTTCCCATGGTTCCATGCTGGGACTGGGACCAAATGTCTGTTTTTGTGTTCTCCATGCCAAATGTCTGTTACAACCAAATAAAGTTTGCAGACCTCGCTGCAGTTGCTTGAGGCACAAATAATTCACAAAAATGGGCAAATTTCCAGCTTTAACCAACCTGGATATTCTGAGTTAGGCTGAAGGTAGGCAGCACTCAACCCACAGTGGACACAGTTCAACCGCTGTGTCCCCTGACCTGGTATTTGAAAGCATGGCGGGGTCTTCCAGGGGTATCCAGCTGGATACTGAACACTATCCTGTCAGGACAGTACTGGTGTGGGATATGCCAATTGTGCCAAGTTTACCAGCAATGTGTGACACTTACCAATATGATCAGATGCAAAGGTATCACTATGAAAAGTCCAAAGCAGAATGGGGAGCCCAGTGTGATGGACACCACATGTTTGGCACTTGGACAGGTGCACAAACTACATGGCACACATGGCCTCAAACTGCTAGCAGTCTTTTTGGCTCTGAAACCCTTTCTGTCAGAGGTGAAAGGAAGTCACATTCTGATTTGTATTGACAACACAGTTGTGGCATTTATAAATTACAAAGGAGGAGGTCGTGTTCCAGTGAGGGGCGGTGGGAGTATTTAAGGAGAGGAGACAACAGCAGACGAGAGAGAGAGAGAGAGAGATGCACAAAGCTATGTGTGTGTTAAATGTTTGGCTGAAAAGCCCATTGTGTTTGAGTATATTTATGCAGATGCTGAAAAGTATAACGTAGTGTGAAGCAGTGTGTTACTGTGGGTGACTGAATAGTGCAACAATAAATGTCTAAGTGTTTTGTCAAGCCGGTCCCAGCTTCCTCCCTTCCTGAGTTGTTACAAAGAGGTTCTGAGATTACAAGGAAAATATTTCTTTTAAGAGCTTAGTTGGTAATGGATCTAACATACATTTTGTGGCTTTTGATGTTTCAATAAAAATTTTTTTAAATTTGAGACACTGTTTTCTGAGGTACTGTGACAGAAGATTGCATAATTCCAATTTAATTTCTGATTATTTCAAGCTTATCAGTAAAGAAATTCATTTTCATGTCATTACTATTGTGCTGCGACATAATAACTGGTTCAGTCAAGGCTTTATTCCTAACCAATTTAGCCACAGTACTGAATAAACACTAAGGATTGTTATTGTTATTTTTTATAAGTTTGCTAAAATATGCTGACCTGGCAGCTTTTAGTGCCTGTCTGTAGCTACAGACACCATCCTTCCATGCACCGCGAAATACCTCTAATTTTGTATTCTTACACTTGCGCTCCATTTTCTGAGCTGCTCTCTTGAGAGCATGAGTGTGATCATTGTACTGTGGTGCGGGGCTTTTTTCTTTAATTTTCTTTAATCGAAGGGCAGCAACACTATCAAGAGTACTTCAAGTTCTTCTAGACTTTTTGGCTTACTGAGTATATAAGAAAAATCTGGAAGATTATTAGTGAAGCTATCTTTAGTGGTCGAAAGAATAGTTCTACATGAAAAGCGTGGCGTAGATTGAGCAACATTAGCTAATTGCAGCATACAAGAGACGAGGTAATGATCTGAGATGTCATCGCTCTGCAACTCCAAATGACTATTAAATCTAGCGTATGATTATAGCAATGAGTTGGTCCTGTCACATTTTGTCTTACTTCAAGAAAGTTGAGAATATCGATAAATACTAATCTTAATGTGTCATTTTCATTATCTATGTGAATGTTGAAGTCACCAACAATTAAAGCTCTATCCACAGTAACTACGAGATCTGATAGAAAATGTGAAAATTCACCAAGGAAATCAGAATACGGCCCGGGTGATCTATATACTGTAGCAAGGGAAAAAGATGACAGAGATTTTTTATTTGTATCTGACTGTATCACATTAAGCATTATTAGTTCAAACTTATATCCTGTCCTCTAAGTAACACCAAAAACTTCACTGTAAATTGTAGCAACACCTCCTCCTCGACCCTTCAGGTGAGGCTCATGTTTATAACAGTAACCTGGGGGAGTAGATTCATTTAAACTAATATATTCATCCGGTTTAAGCCAGGTTTCACTCAAACAGAGTGCATCCAAACTATGATCTGTAATCATTTAATTTACAATTAGTGCTTTGGTAGAAAGAGATCTAATGTTTAGTAACCTTACCTTTATATGATGTTTACCTTCAATTTTTTTTTTCAAGTTTTACATTAATCACATTTTTTCTAAATGATTTAATGAGGTTTGTGTTTGGTAGTTCGGGGAACAGAAACAGTCTCTATGTGAAATCTAGGTGATACATTCTCTATGTGTTGTAGTTTATGTGACCTGTGTGACATCTCAAGGCAGGTAGCAGACATTCGGATTAGCCAGTTTGTCTGCTTCCTGACCTGGGCCCCAGTAAGTCAAATACTATCACTATTAAGACTATGATCCAAATTACTAGAGAGGAGAGCGGCACCTTCCTTACGATAGAATCACCTATAACCAGGGCTCTTTCAACATGATTCTCAGTGGGTGCATCACTGAGTGGGGAGAATCAATTGGAAACCCTACAGGAACGGGAGAGTGGTGTCGCTTTGCTGAGTGAGTATGCTGCCGAGACGTCACCCAAACACCCTGCTGCAGGGGCTCTACAGCTGGAAACAAAGTGCGTGTGTTGCTCTCTGTTCTGCCCACATCTGGAACAGTATCTACTGGCTTCTCTTTCTCATTGACCTCCACTAGTGTTCGGATGCGTGCCTCTAACTCATTAAACTTCTCCATCAGCCTGACTAATTCCTTACATTTATCACATGTAAACCCCTCACTGCTGACGGAAGAAGCTATAGTAAACGTGTGGCATGCAATGCAGGAAGCAATAATATGCCATGACTTACTGCAATTGTTTGTTGTTGTTGTTATGGTTGTTCTTGAGCGGCGAGGGTTTGAGATTTATGTGAATCCCTCACATGAAAACAAATGCATGCAGTCAAAATGTGAGATGAAGACAAGTGGAAAAAAGAAAAGAAAATGAAAAGAAAACGGGTGCACGCCGTAATATACACGCAGTTGAAACAGTAGAAAAGCAGAAAAAAAAAACAAAGCAGGCAGGTAAATGGCAAAGGATAAAATGATGAGCGTAGAGTAATAAGCAATGCTAAGCAGGCTAGCAAGCTACAAACAAATAGACTCATGCAGAGTGCCGGCAGCAATGTTCCCCGTCAATGAGGCGGCTGTATGCCTTAAAGTGGCAACTCTTTGCTGTTTGGTGCACCTCCTGGGGTGAGGATCCAACGCATTGCCCTGTGCAAATGATACTTTCCTTCTGCAAGAGCGTTTGGATGCAGGACTCACTCGAAGTCAAGCATTCTCTCTTCCTCCCTTTGAGTCAGATGGGGCTGAGAGACTACACATGCTCTGCCCTGTGAGGGCATTATGCATGTACAATGACCGAACAAGTCAATTCAGAGTATCATAACAACTCTTTTTTTTTGCTTTGGAGGCCATTCACAGGGTTTGGCTATTTCTAAGCATGATTCGCAAGGCTACAATACCCCAAGGGCGTAAAAGCTCATTCTACCATGAGTATGGCCTCGTCCTAGGCATGGGCAAAGGGCATGCCACTGGCTGCAGGTTGGGCTTCCCCTAACAGGTTTTGTAACCTGCAGTCTTCTTCCCTCTATCCCTCTATATAAGATCTTTACAGAGGAAGAGGTTGATAACAGACCATTTGGTTAGTATCTGTGTTATCATAAACTGTGGCCTCTCTCTTACCACTGGTGTGAATGAATGAGACGATGTTATTTAATTGAAAAATTCAATATCATCTGATAGTTAGATATTAATTTAGGGTGACATTCCCTTATGAATATTGACCATGGTAGTACAGTAACCTCAGTTTAACCATGATATTTGTAGTAAAAATTAAGTATTACTGATGTAAAACCATGGTTAATTGTATAAAAACCATGGTTTCCACCAAAAAACATGGTTACTACAGTCATGGTTAGTACATTATTACTATAGTAAAACCATGGTTAATTTTCATAAGGTTTCAAAATAGTGTGACAGCAATAGGTTGAACGTACTTAATATACATTAGAAAATACCCTATTTTATATAACTGAATTAAAGTACAATGATAAACAGCAGTAATAAACTAAATATTTTGCTACAAAAAAGAAGGGTGTGCAGGGCTCAAGTTAATCATTTATGTGAACTAGATCATTTATAATCCAAAAGACAGACTCACTTAAATTATTCTGATTTCCAAACACTAAATATAAGAGAATTGTTTATTTTAACTGGTTCATTTACATGAAGTGTTCAAAAGAACTGATTCACTGAAATGATTTGGTTTTCCCAGTGCTACATGAGAGAGAGAGAGAGAGAGGACGGTTTAGGTGAGCGTGTTGCCAGACTTTAAGCTGCAATGTGGTCCAGACTTTATGCAAACCAAAAGTTTGATTACGTGAGACAACTTCATCCACAGTAATCTAATTGCAGACACATTCTCCCCATAAAGGAACTTTGGCCTTTATCAAAGGTTTAAATCATAGAGCAGGACTGTGATGATCTCTGCTCTCCATTTCCTGGGTCAGCCCTATTTGGGATTGAACCTAAAATTTTTTTTTTTTTTTTTATACATCCTAAAGCTTTAACCACCAGACCAGATGCACCACATACAGAAACACCAGATTAACATTTACAGAGTTTATCTAGTGTTACAGTAGAGGTGGGAGCCATAGCTCTTCTCCAGGAAGGTTGTGCATATAGGTGGACACAAACTCTGTAGCATGAATCCACACCCCATAAGCAAATACCCAAAATATTATTCATGCCAGGACAAGCTCAGTTTGAAATGAAGGGCTTTCTCAGCTTTGTAAAACAATTGAAACAGGGGAAATATCTCATTATTAAATAAATATTTTTTCTCCAAAACTCATTGGCCATAATTATTGGCACCCTTTTATTCAATACTTTTTGCAAACTCCCTTTGCCAAGATAACAGCTCTGAGTCTTCTCTTATAATGCCTAATGAGGTTGGAGAACACCTGGCAAGGGATCTGAGACCATTCCTCCATACAGAATCTCTACAGATCCTTCAAATTCAGAGGTCCATGTTGGTGGACTCTCCTCTTCAGTTTCACCCCACAAATTTTCTATGGGGTTCAGGTCAGGGGACTGGGATGGCCATGGCAGAACCTTGATTTTGTGGTAAGTGAACCATTTTTGTGTTGATTTTGATGTTTGTTTTGGATTATTGTCCTGCTGGAAGATCCAACCAGGGCCCATTGTAAGCTTTCTGGCAGAGGCAGCCAGGTTTAGATTTTTTATCTGTTGGTATTTGATAGAGTCCGTGATGCCATTTATCTGAACAAGATGTCCAGGACCTCTGGCAGAAAAACAGCCCCACTACATTAAAGATCCAGCACCATATTTAACTGTGGGCATTGGGTACTTCTTCATCTCTGTGTTTGCCAAACCCATCTCTGGTGTTTGCTGCCAAAAAGCTTCTTTTTTTTTCATCTGGCCAAAGAACCCGGTCGCATTTGAAGTTATAGTAGTGTCTGGCAAACTGAAGACGCTTGAATTTGTTATTGGATGAGAGCAGAGGCTTTTTTCTTGAAACCCACCCAAACAACTTGTGGTGATGTAGATGATGTCTGATATATATTTTTTAGACTTTCTGACCCCAAGACATACTAATTTCTGCAATTCTCCAGCTGTGATCCTTGGAGATATTTTGGCCACTTGAACCATCCTCCTCACTGTGTGTAGAGACAATATAGACACACGTTCTTTCCCAGGCTGATTCTTAAGATCTCCAGTTGATTGGATCTTGTTAATTATTGTCCTGATGGTGGAAATGGGCATTTTCAATGCTTTGACTATTTTCTTATAGCCACTTCCCATTCTGTGACGCTCAACAACCATTTGCCGCACATCAGAACTATATTCTTTAGTCTAACCCACTGTGATTGATGATTAAGGGAATATGGCTTGTGTGTTACCTCATATTTATACCCCTATGAAACAGGAAGTCATAAAGTATAGATTACTTTAATGCTGCCTTTATGTGCATTTTGGAGCTTCAAAATGTTAGTACCCATTCACTTGCATTGAATGGACCTACAGAGCTGAAATATTCTTCTAAAAATCTTTATTTGTGTTCTGCAGAAGAAAGAAAGTCATACACATCTGGATTCGAACTCGCGACTCCAGGGGTGGTAGTCAGCATCAATACTCATGGACTACCCTTTAAGCTTTTAAAGAGCACAAAGCATTTTTATTTATTTATTGTTTCACTGGACTTATACTGACACATATCATCAAGGATGAAGCATCAAGTTTTCAGTTACTGATGCCATGGCTGAAATATTCTATGCTCAGATGAATTTGTCTCCCATGATCAATTTAATTTAGTAATGATTTATTCCAAAACCAAAAGTGTATGATAATAGGGAGTTACACAGTTAAAGTGAGTAGTATTCTTCTGGTCGTTGGATCTCAATGTAGAATAAAACAGCCCCATGTAGAATAAAACAGCATTTTCTAGGTTTTACATTTTAAATAAAGTACCTCAAGTGCATTTGACAAACAGTGTGAATTTGTGTAAACTGGGCCACTTTTTAAATTAAAATGAATTGCAAAAAGTAGCCCAATTTACCAGATTTCACACTAATCATCAAAAGTACTTTCCTGCTGATACTTTATTCCTTTTTTACAGTGAAAGGGTTACTTATTGCACCTTTGCAGAGAATAACTTCTAAGAACTCAGAAGTTAGAAGAAGGCATTTATTTATTTCCTGAATGGGACATTTCTTTTCAAGCCCATATTACAAGAATTTAAGACATAGTAAATTGACATTGTGTGACTAATTTTTACGAGTATAATGAAGGCAGTCTGGACTGGCAGGTATTTGTATAAATGAACACAAAGGGATGTTTAGCATCTTTCAGATTGCAATTAATAATTTGTAATTTTCTGTAAAAACACAACAAACAGGTGAACATTCTGAGGCTGCAATGCAAAAAAACAGAAAGTGACTTACAGTATATAGAGAGCTATACCCCTGCTGAAAACACCATCATTGCTGGTTACCATGTTGTGTTTTGGATGCTGGTTACCAGTTTGGAAAACTAAATTGCTGGTGGACCCACCAGGTTTATTAACTATCTTAACCAGCAAGATTTTCTTGGAAAGACCATGGTGGTCAGCCAGCTTCTTAAGTTTTTCTGCATTGCTATGCTGGCCCACTAGCTAGACCAGTACTAAACAGACTGGATCAGTATGGAAATACACAATGATTTAAGCTGGTCTTTTCAGCAGGCACAGTCTTCACACACACACAAAAGCATGCAGTTACTGTCCTCAGCTGACCAGGTCATTCCTCTCATCAGTGTTGGACTCATATCCAGAGGCAATGCCAGACACTCTAAATCCAGGTGTCTCTAGTGCGCTGAGGAATTGGTTACCTGGAGGAGAGCAATCGCATGACTGATCTTCATCCTGACCAGAGTCACAGTCCTGCTCTGGCTTCTTCTTCTCCTGGTCTGAAGGTTTCGAGAAGATAAAAAAGCTGTCCAGCCGAACAAGGATGTTCGAGAGAGGAAACCTCCCTTGAGCAGTTTGGGGAGGGTTGGGACTGGGTTCAGGTGGTACAGCTGGCATGTTGATACGCAGGGCGATTTCCAAAAGGCTGTCTTGAGATCCCACTTTAGGGAGGAAATGACATAATGGCACAGTTAATGACACAATCATTCTGATTTTATAAAATCATCCTGTATCATTAGTTTATCAAGCTGGAAGCATTAGCTCTAGACATATTATCGCTAGAGAAAAAACAGACTGTGCCACCAAGCACTAACTTAACCTGTCAGACATAGGGGAACTAGAAAGAAAAATCTCTTGAATGCATTTGTTTGCCGATATACATAGATATTAGAGATGCATTCTAGGTGTATCACAATGCTTTCTAAAACCATTCTGCATTGATGCACAAAAATAATAATCTAAACCATAAACAAAAATTATAATTTTAAATTAATTATTAAAGGTGCACTCTTTTGTCTTTGTGCCATCTTGGACTTACACTGACACCTAGCAGCTTGAATGCAGCATCATTTAATATCAACAGTTTTCAGTTAAAATGTTAAAAGTTCCATTGTAGAAATGTATTATTCACAGTCAGCCATGATTACTTTAATCAATGAGTGAAAGTGTCAAATAACAGGACGGTTACTGAGAATGAGTAGAATTCGGCTGGTCATGTGATTCTAGCATGGCAGCCCCCATGTGTGGACCCTCTCCATGTAGAATAAAACAGCTTTTATAAGATTACTGATATGACTGAAGTCTTCATTTTAATGTGAGTGGTCAAGATTTCCAACATATATTGCAAAATTACAATTCATGTCTTTAGAAGTCTTTTAGAAATTTTTTAATGAGAAAAATCACTGAGTGCACCTTTAATAATTGCATTTATTGAAAGAGCATATGCAATATATTTCAGATACAGATAGTATGCAAAATCTGCCACACTAAATTAAAAAATTTCAGAAGCAAGAATAAAACATCTTAAGACTGCAAAGACAGCATGTAGGGTGCATCTGAAACAGCATAAATAGGTTTATATAGGAGACACAGTTGTGGGAAACAATATCACACTCTGAAAGCTGATTATCCATTCTTAACCCTCCTATGGTATTGAAAAATGGCACCTCCATTTTGTACAAATGTAAAAAAAAAAAAAAAAAAAGCTCTGTGTAAGAGTCTCACTGGTTCATTTTTTTTGTGTAAGTTTGTTTGTGTGTGAGTGGGTGTGTATGTTTTGTACTGAGGATGTTTTAGAGTCTCACCCTGTAATTTTTGTCTGTTTATTTACGAATGAAAATATTTGTACATTTATACTGTATATTAGTACAACTTTTATGCAGTCGCCTTAACTCAGCAGTGTAAAGAGACATTAACATTCAAAATCATATTGTACATTCCCAGCCAGAGCTGTCACTTCAAAACAAAACTCTTGAGCTGGTATCAAAGCTTCCATATACTTTGGAAAGTACAACACAAATCAAAATATTTCAAGATTTTCACCCCCTTTGATGATAAAAAATTGGTCTTATTTACAGCATAACATGGTTTTTCAGTAATCGGAATGCAATCGGATAGCACTTGACCACATTTAATGCCAGGAGTACTGTAAATGCACCTAAGCTGCATTGTGATCGGATCACTGAAACCACTTTCAGGGGTGGTCAGGGAAGGATTCTAACCGCATTCAAAGAAGGTATGTGAAATACACAAAAGACACTGTGGTCTTACGATCTGGTCACCCATTTTAATGAATATCCTAATCATTATTCCACTGGACTAGACTTGTAATCTCTAATTTCTCTCCCAGTCTGTTTTCACCAGGGGTGCTTTTAAATAATCAACCCCTTTTTTAGTACTAAACCCTATTTGCATTCTTTACGGTGAAAATATTTCTAAGGTGGAGAAAGCAGTTGACCAGATATCTTATTTTTCATGTGTCAGTGTGATGGAAAGCATTTGAATTATCTGTCAATGTTTTCAAAATTCAATAAATGATGGCAGATTTTTAATTAGCGCAGCCTTTGATATAATATGTAATAGGTTTTTTTCATTTTCCGTGAGTAAGTGCGATCGGATCTCTATCCGATTACGCTTGAGATGCATTGAGATGTAAGATGTAAATGCAGTCAACTATTAGGTTACAAAATGCATGTTAATGCCAAGTGTAAAGGGTCCACTGAGATGCTCCAATACAGCATTGTAATCGCAGCTTGATCCTTGTATTGAAATGGAACTGTGAGGCACATAGACTGACCTATTGAAGTGAGGCAGCAAAACTTACAGGGTGAGTTTTTGTGTGGCTGAGTACGTAGCTCCAGATCTTGGACGTGTTTCACCAGCAGAAGAGATGCTGCAGAAGTTCAGTGTTCTGCTGCAGGAGCTGCTGGACTCTGGCTTGTGCCTCCATCCTGGCACTGGACTCCACCGACAGCTGCTGCTGCAGCAGAGCCACCTAAACAACAACAATTACTCCATCACTGAATGATTCATGAAACAAGAGCAATGCCACCGATATACTTTGTACACTAATAATTGTAGCCTGCAATCAATAGACAGCAATCCAATTAGGCACAGAGAACATAATGACTCAATGTAACATGTGATCCGACCTGTGTGGAGGCGGCCTGACTCCTCTGCTCCTGCTGTTGTAACTGTCTCTGCAGGAGCTGCACCTGATGGCTCACAGTTAGAGGGCTGGAGAGAGGAGATGCCAGTCTGGAGGACACCAGCACTGAGTCTTCACACACCTGCGAGTAAAAGACTGAGCATGAAGTTTTAAAAAACATCTGATATTAAGTTTGAAATTTTTATGAAAAGGCGCATTTTGTTCATGTGGTGTAACCCTGAGAAAACTTCTTGATATTTTTGACTCAAAAATGTATAATATTTATATAAAAAAGATTTGTTTATTTTTGTCTTGAAAATGTGTTTGGAAATTTTTTGGAAATTAATGATTACGTTGTTTATACTCTCATGTATTCAAGGTGCAAAGAAAGTATTATAAAACTTTTTACTTAATAGTTACACCACAATTTTATATATATATATATATATATATATATATATATATATATATATATATATATATATATATATATATATATTTTTTTTTTTTTTTTTTTTTTTTTTTTGAAAGTTCTATAGAGGAGAACATAACACAAGTGTTTTAAACTAGATTTTTAAAAGATTTCTCATTATAACACCTTGTACAACCTTATTTGTCAATATTTATGGAATATATATACACACTGGCAGCCAAACGTTTGGAATGATGGACAGATTTAGCTGTTTCGGAAGGAAATTGGTACTTTAATTCACCAAAGTGGCATTCTACTGATCACAAATTATAGTCAGGACATTACTGATGTAAAAAAAAACAGCACCATCACTATTTGAAAAAAGTTATTTTTGATCAAATCTAGACAGGCCCCATTTCCAGCAGCCATCACTCCAACACCCTATCCTTGAGTAATCATGCTAAATTGCTAATTTGGTACTAGAAAATCACTTGCCATTATATCAAACACAGTTGAAAGGTATTTGGTTCATTAAATGAAGCTTAACATTGTCTTTGTGTTTGTTTTTGAGTTGCCACAGTATGCAATAGACTGGCATGTCTTAAGGTCAGTATTAGGTCAAAAGTGGCTAATAAGAAGGCTATACAATGCTTGAAATTGCCAAAAACTGAAGATTTCATACAAAGGTGTACACTACAGTCTTCAAAGACAAAGGACAACTGGCTCTAACAAGGACAGAAAGAGATGTGGAAAGCCCAGATACAACTAAATAAGAGGATAAGTACATCAGAGTCTCTAGTTTGAGAAATAGATGCCTCACATGTCCTCAGCTGACAGCTCCATTGAATTCTACCCGCTCAACACAAGTTTTATGTACAACAGTAAAGAGAAGACTCAGGGGTGCAGGCCTTATGGGAAGAATTGCAAGGAAAAAGCCACTTTTGAAACAGAAAAACAAAAAGAAAAGGTTAGAGTGGGCAAAGAAACAGACATTGGACAGCAGATAATTGGAAAAGAGTGTTATGGATCTTAACCCCATTGAGCTTTTGTGGGATCAGATAGACTGTAAGGTGTGAGAAGTGCCTGACAAGACAGCCACATCTATGGCAAGTGCTACAGGAAGTGTGGGGTGAAATGTCACCTGAGTATCTGGACAAACTGACAGCTAGAATGCCAAGGATCTGCAAAGCTGTCATTGCTGTACGTGGAGGATTTTTTGCTGATAACTCTTTGAAGTAGTTTAAGAAGTTCTGAAAATTTTTAATTAATGTCCTGACCATACATTGTGACCAGTTGAATGACACTTTGGTGAATAAAAGTACCAATTTCTTTCAATAAGAGAAAAATCTGTACATTTTTCTAAACTTTTGGCTGCCAGTGTGTGTGTGTGTGTGTGTATATATATATATATATATATATATAAAACACCTGGAGAAAACAATCAGGGGAAAACCAATCATGAAAAGAAACTACAAAGGACTACAAAATTAACAGGAAACAGGAACGGGGAACTAAACAAGAATTTCAAAATTAAAGTCTAAGCAAAAACACAGGGAATACGTGACAGAGCGCCCCTTTTAAGGAGCGGATTCCAGACGCTCCAAAAAACAAAACAAAAAAACAAATTGTCCATGGGATGTGGGGGAAAACAGGTAGTTCAGGGGGGGCACAAGGGGCAAGGGATCAGAGAAACAAGGCAAAGTCAGGAAGGCTTGAAACTAAGGTGGCGCTGGAGAGATGGAGAGCCAGGGTGACGCTGCAGGCTCAGAGGACCAAGGGAGGCAGCCGCAGGGCAGAGACAGGGTCAGGAGGCCTGGGAGGTGGCCGCAGGGCCGAGACAGGGTCAGTAGGCCTGGAAGGCGGCCACAGGACAGGGACTGGGTCAGGCGGCGGAGCCGCTGTAGGAGGAGTCTCTGGGGGAGCGGGCGGAGCCGCTGGGGAAATAGTCTCCAGGGGAGCGGGCGGAGCCGCTGGGGAAGAAGACTCTGGGGGTGGAGCCATGGAAGACTCTGGGGGCGGAGCCGTGGGAGGCTCGAGACAAAGAGTCCTGGATGAATGGGAAACGACCTCTGTGGTCGCGATCATGGGAAGAGACTCGGGAACGACCTCCGTGGTCGTGAACATGAGCAGAGACTATGGAATGACCTCCGTGGTCGTGGGCGTGGGCAGAGACTCGGGAACGACCTCCGTGGTCGTGTACATGGGAGGAGACTCGGGAACGACTCTGGCTCTGGGACGGACGAGGCTGGCAACGCTGGCTCTGGGACGGACGAGGCTGGCAACTCGTTGGCCATGGCAGGCGTGGGCGCTGGCTCGTTGACCGTGGCAGGCATGGGCGCTGGCTCGTTGACCGTGGGCACAGGCAATTTTTGAGGTAGGGTCTTCATGGACCTACGCACCGACATCAGTGGCAGATCATACAACTTGGAGACAGGGGCCGTGGAAGGCTTTGAGACAGGGGCCGTGGAAGGCTTCAAGACAGGGGAGCCAAAGACGAAGGTTTTGGCCCAGGGTTCCCGCCATAATCCACTGTATAATGGGAACCACAAAGTTCCAGAGCCTTCTCCACATATTTGCCGAGCATCCAGTGAGGATCAGCCGGAGGCATCAGTTCCCTCAGTGCACTATTCAGACCGGCCCAGAAGAAAACCACCAGAGAGCGGTCTGGATAGTGCACTTCATTTGCCAGCTCTAAAAACTCATGGACATGATCCTCAACTGGACGGTAGATCCATATATAGATGCTAGGCCACCTTTCCCCTCACACACCACGGCCCCAGGGAAGACAGGCCACCACAGAAGCCGCAGCCCCTTGCGTCCTGGACCATTAAGAGGGGACCATGTGTGGCCGTCGGACCCCGCTGATTACTAGACCATTCTTTGGACACTCCCAAAGAGCAGCTAGATCCATTCCTTGGTCAGTCTTTCTGTGGAGAGACAGGAGAGGAATGAGGATTTAAATGCAGCTTTAATGAGGACAAAGGATGAACAAAGGAACTCAGAATTAAACGAAACAAAAACACGGCAAACCAGGCACAGAACATGACAACACATGTAAAGTCTGACAAAGAAGCTTCACAGTGGGGATGGTATTCTTTTCACTATAGGCCTTGTTGACCCCTCTCCAAACATAGCGCTTATGGTTGTGACCATAAAGCTCTATTTTGGACTCGTCACTCCAAATTACAGTGTGCCAGAAGCTGTGAGGCGTGTCAAGGTGTTTTTTTGTGGCATTGGTGCAGAAAAGGCTTCTTTCTGGCAACTCGACCATGCAGCTCATTTTTGTTCAAGTATCGTCGTATTGTGCTCCTTGAAACAACCACACCATCTTTTTCCAGAGCAGCCTGTATTTCTCCTGAGGTTACCTGTGGGTTTTTCTTTGTATCCCAAACAATTCTTCTGGCAGTTGTGGCTGAAATCTTTCTTGGTCTACCTGACTTTGGCTTGGTATCAAGAGATCCCCGAATTTTCCACTTCTTAATAAGTGATTGAACAGTACTGACTGGCATTTTCAAGGCTTTGGATTCTTTTTATATCCTTTTCCATCTTTATAAAGTTCCATTACCTTGTTACGCAGGTCTTTTGACAGTTCTTTTCTGCTCCCCATGGCTCAGTATGTAGCCTGCTCAGTGCATCCACGTGAGAGCTAACAAACTCATTGACTATTTATACACAGACACCAGTTGCAATTTAAAAAGCCACAGGTGTGGGAAATTAACCTTTTATTGCCATTTAAACCTGTGTGTGTCACCTTGTGTGTCTGTAACAAGGCCAAACATTCAAGGGTATGTAAACTTTTGATCAGGGCCATTTGGGTGATTTCTGTTATCATTATGATTTAAAAAGAAGCCAAACAACTATGTGATAATAAATGGCTTCTTATGATCACTATCCTTAAATAAAAGACTTTTTTGCATGATCAGTCATATTTTCTAAATCAATGGCAAAAATTCACAATTTCTGCCAGGGTATGCAAACGTTTGAGCACAACTGTATATATATATATATATATATATACGCTACTGGTCAAAAGTTTTGAAACACTTGACTGAAATGTTTCTCATGATCTTAAAAATCTTTTGATCTGAAGGCATATGCTTAAATGTTTGAAATTAGTTTTGTAGACAAAAATATAACTGTGCCACCATATTAATTTATTTCATTATATAACTAAAATTTAATAAAAAATAAAAAATAAAAAAAAACTTTTTTGAAATTGATGACTTGGACCAAATAATAAACAAAAGCAGCCAATAAGTGCCCAACATAGATGGAAACTCCTTCAATACTGTTTAAAAAGCATCCCAGGGTGATACCTCAAGAAGTTGGTTGAGAAAATGTCAAGAGTACATGTCTGCAAATTCTAGGCAAATGGTGATTACTTTGAAGATGCTAAACTATAACACAGTTTTGATTTATTTTGGATTTTGTTTAGTCACAACATAATTCCCATAGTTCCATTTATGTTATTCCATAGTTTTGATGACTTTACTATTATTCTAAAAAGTGAAGAAAAAAAATTATAATAAAGAATGAGTAAGTGTTTCAAAACTTTTGACCGGTAGTGTGTGTGTGGGTGTGTGTATATATATATATATATATATATATATATATATATATATATATATATATATATATATATATATATATATATATATATATATTGATGATATAAAGCATAACCAGAGGTGGGTAGTAACATGCTACATTTACATTACAGTTATATGTACTTGAGTAACTTTTTGGAGAAAATGTACTTTTAAGAGTAGATTTAATGGTGGGTACTTTTTACTCTGAAAAAAATTTACTCTTACTCCGTTACAATGGGGGATGTTACTGTCGTTCCATTACTGGTTTTAATTCAATAAGTGTTAATAAATGCGTAATTTATTGAGAGAAATGTGAGTGGGACTTGTAGGGCACCGGTACTTTACAGCGGCACTCTGTCACTCGACTCAAGTTCATCACTGCAGCAACAGCAAAGTGCTCAAAATAAACACTTTATTTTCACACAATGAAAATGAAGAAGTACGTTTATGTGATGCCTTCACTCAACACCAAAACAAGCAGAAATTTCAGCATACAGAATTACGGATTCAACTAAGAAAACATGTAAGTTGTGGTGATAATGATAACGCAGGCTTGTTTGTTATGGTAATGGTCAATTTCAGCATGATTCTGTACCTACGGGCTCTTTTAATTATACATTTTCTTATATCAGTGCTGCAATACATCAGTACATATAAATCCATGTTACAAACTGTCTACAATGGACGTGAGCGATGACCCAACACCATGCGGCGCATCCATTGTAGACAGTCATTGATTATGGGAGAAATCGGTTTTTGTTGCATCGTGCCGCCGTGTCTGATGTAGACAGAGTGTTATTTTGCTCTGCTGATCGCATGCTTGATAATGCAGCACGAGCATACAGCAATATGCCTTATAAAGCATGTGTGTGATGCGTTTTTCTTAAGGACTACAGAGAACAAGCTCTGAACTAGAATAAGCCTAAATTAGCTTCTAAACACAGAGATAAGTTGCAACTTCACTTTTTTATTGCACAAAACGAATTATCTAAATTCTTTTGTCAGTGTATATACTGTAAGCTACAGAATATTCTGATCTAAGAATCCATGCAGGACTTTAAAAAGTTGTGAAATAGCGATATTAGGCATTAATAATGCATAATCTTGCTTTGATTCATAACTACAAATATACAGTATTGTATGCATAATAATATAATTGAGCCTGTGAGCAAATCTTTTTTTTTTCCTGTAATAATTGCTAAGAACGTTTTCAAACTTTTCTTCTAATTTTCAAACCCAATCTATCAAGCATCCTTAAAGCATTAGTTCACCCATAAATTAATATTCTGTCATCATTTAGACTCACTCTTGCTTTTCCAAACATTTGTGTCTTCATCTTCTCTGGAACCAAAAACAAGGTGTTAGGTAGAATGTTATGGACTGACATCCTCATTCACCATTCACTTTCAAAAATGACAAACACATGGAAGCGAATGGTGACTGAGGCTAAAATTCTGTCTAATATCTCCTTAATTATATTAATTGTGTCCAAGTCATACTAATTTAGAACATGAATTATATCATCATTTTCATTTTTAAATCACTGTAACAGTGCTATAAAAGATGACATAGGCACATGATTCATCCACACAGTTACTCACTAGTTACTCAGTACTTGAGTAATCTTTTAATTCTATACTTTCTTAGTCTTACTCAAGTAATAATTAACATTTGTACTTTTACTTCTACTTGAGTAATTCATTTTGGCTAATCTACCCACCTCTGAGCATACCTCCAAAAAACATATTTACTTGAACACATTAGTTTCATGACTACAAACAAATAAATCAAGATGCCATGCAACTTTGCTTATAAATGATAATGATGATGATGACAATGAGGGTGTAATTATGATGTTGATGACCTACTGTGGCTAATTAAATTTGTTAAAAAAATTAATTTGATAAGCTTTATTGGTTTATGTCTGATGCAATCAATAGTGAGTCAAGGTCACTTAATGCCTTCTCACCATCAGCATTGTCTAGACTTTGTTTATGGCACACCTCAAATGCCTGACCCACTGTTCACACAATCCTCGTAGCCTGGCTCTAAAAGAAAGACAGTAGATCTTTCAGTTACCGAGTTTTATTGAAAATGCCAACCCTGCTTTTTAACATGCTGATAAACATCTGTAGGTGTTCATATAATGTATGACAGAAAAGCTGGGTTGGGGATAGACAGAAGAATTAATTCACATCACAGAGGAAGAGGAATTTATGAAAGAGAGTGACAGATATAAAAGAGAGTGTGAGAGAGAGAGAGTGAGCATTACATTTATGAGTCTATCCCACATTGTTGTGGTGCTGTCAAAGTGACTGATTAGTTCATTTCAGATGGTCCCTGGGGCTGTGAACAAAATCCAAGCCAAAAACTCACGACCAGCTTCTACCTACATTGATTTCCCTTCCTAAAGAAAAAGGCTAAAAGAAATCAGAGACAAACTTTTGATGTTTTAAAATCTCCTATGAGAAAAAGCCAAAGATGCAACAGAATAATTTAGATTTGTCTTGAAAGCAGTTTGTCCATTAATAGCAAAGCATAATTTTTGTGTGGAATTTGAGGTATACTGTTTGTGGGGGAAAATACTAACAGGTAGGTTCACTGCAGCTCTATTTAAAACTTTACGTTCTTTTTATAGTCACAGCTTGATTTATGAATGTCATTGAAGGGTTTGATTTCTCTTATTCCTTCAGTTTAAGAACAAACACATGGACAACAAAGTGGTTTTCAACTGATGGGACTCAGAATAATAAAAATACATTGTTCTAATAGGGTTGTGAACAACAGGGAAAACACATTCCTAAATTAAAATAAAAAATACTTAAATGCTTACAATATCAAAAGCTGTTGGACACACTCTGCTTAACGCTATAACGCGGTATGTATCAAATATGATACACAATGTTTGACAGCTCCTGTAACACACACTGTTCAAGTTGAAATGCAAAAAAACTTTGGTATGAAAGTTTCACATGTTTATGGCACAATCTAGCAGCTATTTGTGAAAAAAGGTGGATTCAATGTTTATATCGATCTATTTAAAATGGCGGCAGACTTCCGCAAAAAATGACTCTTATATTGGGATAAATTACAGCTTATTTTAATAAAGTAAAAATGACAATAATTATTATATTTTCACTGAAATTTTATTTTTTAAAATGAGTATTTGCTAAATATAAGCAACTTATGCTTGGTTAAATTGTTTTATATTATTTTATTGAAAAAGCCTGTTAAAATCCATATGTATCAAATATGATACAATAGGCTTCCGAGGTATCTCTCAATCACCATTCCATTCCATTCATGCCCACCACAAAAAACAAAAAACAAAAAAACAAAAAAACACAGAGCATTGAAAATTCTGGCATATACTTTTGATAAGATATATTTAAAATGTGAACTAATATTTCTGTGTATTTTCATATATGCAGCCTGCTCTGTCATTATAAAGATCTCATTATTTTACATTACAAGCTATGATGATGTCATCTTACCATAAGTTCCTGAGACCCAGCAAAAAAAGTTTTACAATTTCCCTTTTATCAATGTCAATATAGTGTTTGGTGCATAAAATACATTTGATTAAAATTGTTTATTTAATTTTTTTTATTATTCATATTGAATTTGATGTGCTGAATTGAACTGTGATACAATTCAATCCATATTTATAGACCAAGGAGAGGACGTTGTCATGGCCAAACTCTCAAACATTTGGTATCTCCGAAAAGCCCAGGGAGTCATCTGATAATACCCCGATATTTACCACTGTAGCATGTATGGGCTAAGAAAAACTTAAATAACAAATGCCCTACACAAAAATGAATTGCTGGGCCTCAGGAGGATAATGACCTTTAAATCCTGATGCATCAAATATGAAAAAAACAAAACAAAACAAAAAAAAAAAACATGCAATTTTTTGTTTTACGATTTCTTTTTATATGTTGTCTAAGCGACTCTACTTCTTGAGAAGGCTGAGGAAATTTGGCATGTCAAGCAGAATCCTCAGCAGCTTCTATAGGTGTACAATCGAGAGCATCCTCACCAGCTCCATCACAGTCTGGTTTGAAAGTTGCACAGCTCAGGACTGTAAGGCTCTACAGGTGGTGGTGAGAACTTCCCAAACCATCGCTGGAGAGCCCCTACCAGGCCAGGGTCATCAGGAGGGCCCACAACATCATTAAGGACAATAGCCACCCCCAGCACAGCCTATTCACACTCCTACCATCAGGTAGACGCTACAGGAGTGCAAAAGCAAGAACAACCAGGCTGAGAAACAGTTTTTAAATGCAGGCCATCAGGCTTGTGAACGACTCTCATCCGCTGCCCCTCCCCCAGCACTGCAGACACAGTTTTCCCTCTGTTTGTAAAAGGTGTTAAGCTTTACCCCACACTGCCTACACACACATATTTATGATTGTAACAACATTTTGGACCACTACTAAGGCTACCTCCGCAGGCCTTTGCACATGGCCATCTCCATGTTTACAATGCATAAACACACTTTCTCTTGTACACTATTTTTAATTTATGTTTCTATTGTTTACACTAATATGTACATGTATACACTTTTACTTGTGCACTATTTGTAATTTATTATTTATTTTCTCTCCTTATGTCCTGTTTAAAGTATGTCTGAGGTAGCTGGGAGGATTCACAGAGAAAGAATTGCATTGTACTGTGTAACACTGTTTAATGTACATATAACAATAAACTCTTAACTTAACTTAATGGTACTAAAAACAGTTTAATGTCAAACAATTAGAATTTTCTGAAAATTCTATCATATGTCAGACTTTACAGGGTTAATTTTGTTGCAAATTCATGTAACTTATATGGCTGATAATAATGCAATATTTAGCCCAGTGTTTGTTCTTTTGCTGCATACAAAATTACATAACAATAATAGTCAGGATTTGAGTACAGAGAACCCAAGCGCAGATAGTCAATGCTTTACAAAGTCTTTATTAATCAAAAAATAAAATAATCACAAATCCCCGGACAGTGGTAAACAGGGCTGTGAAAAAAAAGAAAAAAGAAAAAAAAAAACCCATAAGAGTTCAAAACAGGAAAAGCAAACAAAAACTAGAACAAACAAACTAAAAAACCTAGAAGACTAAACAACCCACAGGGAAAGATCATGACCAACCAGGAGGATGAATCCAGCACAGGACAGAGCACAGGAGAAGAATGCGAATGTTTGTTTCGTTGCGAAGAAGAAGGACCACACCGACGCGTTAGCTGTCGTCTGGATTTCCAGTTTCACCATCTATGGAGAAGGCTTGCCTATTAATATTCATGTGACAAGCCCTTCACCACTGGAAGGTTAACAAGGGTAATTGGCGCACAGACGTGGAGGTTCCAGATGTCTGGTCACGGGTGCCAGATCGTGCCTCATCCCTGAGAAAGAAGGTCCTTCCTCAGGGGAATTTGCCAGGGAGGGGCTGTCGCGAGGAGTGTGAGTTCTGAGAACAAAGTCTGGGTGGGCCAGTAGGGCGCTACCAACAGGACTTGTTCCTCGTCCTCCCTGACCTTGCACAACATCTGTGCAAGTAGGCTCACTGGGGAAAATGCATACTTGCGCAGACCCCGGGGCCAGCTGTGCGCCAGTGCGTCCATGCCGATGGGGGCCTCGGTCAGGGAATACCACAGCGGACAGTGGGAGGATTCCCGGGAGGCAAACAGGTCTACCTGTGCCTTGCCGAATCGACTCCAAATCAGCCGGACCACCTGGGGGTGGAGCCTCCACTCTCCCCTGAGCGTCACCTGCCGTGACAGCGCATCCGCTGTGCGATTGAGTTTGCTGGGGATATAAGTGGCCCGCAGCGAGTTGAGCCGCTGCTGGCTCCAAAGGAAGAGATGGCGGGCAAGTTGCGACATGCGGGGCGAGCGCAAACAACCTTGGCGGTTTATGTACGCTACCGTTGCCGTAGCAAGGACCAACACATGCTTGCCCTGGATCAACGGCCGAAGCCTCCGCAGGGCTATCAGTACCGCGAGCATCGAGACAGTTGATATGCCAACGCAGACGAGGGCCTGTACAGGAACCTGCGGCTGCGTGCCCATTGCAAACAGCACCCCAGCCCAACTTGGAGGCATCTGTTGTGATGACGACTCGCCTGGAGACCTGCTCTAGGGGAACCCCTGCCCGTAGAAATGCCAGGTCCGTCCAAGGGCTGAACAAGCAGCGGCAGATCGGTGTGATAGCCACGCGATGCATGCTGTGGGCCATGCCCATCTCGGGACTCGAGTCTGAAGCCAGTGCTGAAGTGGTCTCATATGCATCAACACGAGTGGCGTGACTGCCGCCAAGGATGCCATATGCCCCAGGAGCCTCTGAAATTGTTTCAGTGGGACCGCTGTTCTCCCCCTGAATGCCATCAGGCAATTCAGCACCGTGAGATGAGCGGTCATAGCGACCGAGTCCAACTCCATCCAGAGAAAAGAGATGCTCTGCCCCGGGGCAAGCTTGCTCTTTTCCCAGTTGACCTGAAGCCCCAATCAGCTGATGTAGCTGAGCACTAGGTCCCTCTGTGCACACAACAGATCTCAAGAGTGAGCTAGGATCAGCCAGTTGCTGAGATAGTTGAAAATGCAGACGCCCACTTCCCTTAGCAGGGCAAGGGCTGCCTCTGCGACCTTCGTGAAGACGTGAGGCGACAGGGACAGACCGAAGGGCAGGACCTTGTACTGATATGCCCGACCCTTGAAGGCAAACCAAAGGAACGGTCTGTGACGAGGCAGGATCGAGACATGAATGTACGCGTCTTTTGTTAAAGCACTTACCTTGCTCCATGTACCCAACGTAGGACTGGTCAGCGACGGGGGAGGACCACCCTCATGCAGCTCTTTCAATGCCTTGGCTTGGTGGACTTGCAGGAGGGCCATGGCATGCAGAGCGGAGGCGGCAAGCCACTATGCCACCACAAGGATTTAGAGCGCATTGGGAACTGGGCATTCCAAATTGGGGAGAAAAATCCCCCCCCCCCCCCCCCAAAAAAAGAAGAAGAATTAGAGAGATCGATAAATTATGAAAAATGTATCACCTTTGCCAGATTAATATGTAATCGTGAAATCCATAAAAAAGTAACTGCAATCTGAAAATGAGTATTTTAAAATGTAATTTAATCTAATTACAATTACTTGATTTTTGTAATCTAATCTGTTACTACCTAGCACTGAATATCTTGGGTTCGAGCAATTCTAAGGATAATCAAGGCTCAAGTGACAAATGTTTTATCTTATGATTCATTTGTTTAGTTCATCCAAAAAAAAAAAAAAAAAAAAAAATTACATTCTGTCATAATTTATTCACCCTAATGTTTTTTGGTAAGGTATCCCTTTAACAAACAAACAAACAAACAAAACCAAAAAAAATTTATAACCCATAATTTCATATTGTCTTAATTGTTGTTTTCTAACAAAAATGTTAGAGCCCCTACAGTATAAGTTACCGTACCATGTTTAGTTCTTCAGGGGAAACTTACTTAAAAAGACCTTTGACAAATACATCTCTCAGTCCCCATAGAATAATGTCTGATTGCAGAGACCCAGTGTTTGAAGTGAAGTTGGTACTCAACAAAATAAACATAATAATTCAAAATACTGACACCAGCAGCTTTATAATACTGGCACTGTTGCAAATATGTAGCTGAACCTACATTTACAGGCATTGACAGTGTCTCTTTTCTGAATTGTACTATGTGTATAAAATGTGAGTAACATCTACCATGTCTTAAAGGCTCATATCATTCACCCTTTTGTTGGATAACAAAAAAGCATTGAGCTTTGTGTTCCGCTTTGCAATGCTGCTGCATTACCACCACGGGTGTGCATTCACTTTCAATAATTCAATGGCATGTCGTCAATTATTCCTTACATATTCTCAACTAATTTATCAGTCTGCTTTGAAAATGGATTGAGTTACGTAGTCTGTACTAAGCATTTTGATCAGCCTCTAAGAATGTTTTTTTTGTTGTTTTTTTTTAAACATACAGTGGAGGTATTAGATTTTTAAGTATTAACATTTTAAAGTCTAGATTTACATTTTCTGAAGGAAAACTAGTGCTTGCAAAGCAGCAAAATAATTGTGTTAAAATTTTAGGTAAGTTTATATTTCAGGTATTGGTTATGTAAATGAAAGTCTGCATAAGAGCCACTTTGCTATTGTCATGAGAGATCCTCCACTTGAAATCCGAATGCAAGTGGTCACAGGAGACACATATATGACCAGGTGTAAACAGTGATATCCTCATTCCATCACACTGGAACTTCAAACTGGGTATAAGTCCTTTCCTGCATAAGATATGCTATTCACACAATACCTTTGTGAATGGTCATCAAATGTCCACATTATGAAGGTCGACTTCGGAAAATTCTGTCAAATTTGTGAACCCTTACCTGTTTTCGTCTCATAGCAGCCAATATTTCAATCCTGCTTTTAGGTCTCACAATATACAGACTACCAATAAACTGTCAATAAATAAATAAATAAATAAATAAATAAATAATAAAAAAAATAAATAAAAATATATATATATATATATATATATATATATATATATATATATATATATATATATATATATATGAAAAATAATGTGGTCAAATTATTACATTCTAAGAAAATGCTAATGATAATTACATTCATGCAGGTGCAACAGGTGAGGTACAACTGCAATGGTAATTTCACACTTTAATGATACACTGTTACTGTCCATGCTAAACATATAGAAAGATATAATAATTACAATAATTGTTCCACAAAATAATTACATGGTTGTACATGTTGTTGATTTGTACTACACAATACTTACAATATAATAACATGGTAACATGTGCATTCATTTAAAGTGTGAGCCACTTAATAAGAAATGGGAGTTTTTTTTTATATATATATATGCACCTTCACCTCGAATGTGAGCCCGTGCTGGAACTGCCCTTCATTATCAGCAGGGATCATATGATACCAAATTATATTTACTTTTATCCAGCATTATGTTTGAAGTATGGATATATCAATCGATACCTTTACTCAAAACATGCTTTACCCTCCAGACTGCACCGGTTTCTGAAGGTTTTCTCATAAAAATATGACGGCAGTCCTGACACTGTCTAAAGGCTGTCCTCCACGAAGGATTTAAGCAATATTTACAGTAAAAAAATAAAAATAAAAAAAATAAAAACATCTGAATGTTTGTTTCGTTGCGAAGAAGAAGGACCACACCGACGCGTTAGCTGCCTGTTAGGACGTCTAGATTTCCAGTTTCACAATCTATGGAGAAGGCTTGCCTATTAATATTCATGTGACAAGCCCTTCACCACTGGAAGGTTAACAAGGGTAATTGGCGCGATGTAAATAATATTTGTACGGCAATCATTCGCCATAAATCATGCTTTACACAATGTCTGCAGAACAGTATCCAGCCGCCTAATTAATATTAATAAAGCATTCATCGTAGTAGGATTCGTAATTTGGTGTCCTTTCAAAAGGTTTGTGTGAGCGCCACTGTAAAACTGAAATAAAATAAATTAAAAAAAAGCCACTGTAAAATATTTATGAAGTGCTGACATCTTGTGGTAAAAAGGTGAAAGCATCTCTTTTTATAAGAGCACTTTGCCTAAAGCTTGCACTGTTTGTTCTAAAAATGTAGGCATTAACCCTTTAAAGGTATAGTTCACCCAAAAATCTAAATTCTCTCATCATTTACTCACCTTCATGCCATGCCAGATGTGTATGACTTTCTTTCTTCTGCATAACTCAAACAAAGATTTTAGACGTGTTTCTCAGCTCTGTTGGTCCTTACAATGCATTGAATGGTGACCAGACCTTTGAAGCTCTAAAAAGCACATAAAGGTAATCTATGAGACTCCTGTGGTTTAATCCATCCAATATGAAAAAAAAATAAAATAAAAAAATCAATGTTTAAGTCCCTTTTTTTAATTTTTTTTTATACCATAAATCTCTACTTTCACTTTCAAAATTTGAAAGGATGTGAAAATGAAAGTGGAGATTTATAGTATAAAATGGACTTAAATATCTGTTTCTCACCCACACCTACTGTATAATATAGCTTCTGAGGATATGGATTAAACCATTAGAGTCCTATGGATTACTTTTTTGTGACCTTTATGTGCTTTTTAGAACTTCAAATATCTGGTCACCATTCAAATGCATTTTAAGGACCAACAGAGAGTTTGCTGAATAAATATTTGTTTCTGTTCAGCAGAAGAAAGTAAGTCATACACATCTGGGATGAAGGTGAGTAAATTATGAGAAAATTTTCATTTTGGGGTGAGCCATCCCTTTAAACTCTGGTACATTTTTTGGTTGCTGCTAGCAATTTTTCACTCCCAATGAACATAATTTTATTGTATTTTTTATTTTTATTTTTTTAAATGTATAAGCATGTTATTCTGGTTCTGTTTGCTCTATCCTCCTGCAAAAAGAAGGGGTGGCAGGGAAGGGCTATCAGCGAAGCCACTGACCAGGAAAATAAAAATGGCACCTTAAAGAGGTCATGAGATACAGATATCAAATTTTCCTTGATCTTTTGACATTGACAGTGTTCAGTGTACTATAAAAACCTACTGTACGTTTCAGAACTCAAAACATCCTCCTCGCTGCAAAAAGAGCACTTGTTGAAACCAAGCTGCCAAAACGACTCGTTGTCATGTCATGTGATGTCACACTGTGGTGGTAAACATTTGCATCTGACCGCCTCATCAACAACACATCAACGCCTACTTCACCTTATCAGTTCTGTAGCCCCACCCTGAGCAGTGAGCTTGGAAGCAGAAAGCAGAGAGCAGGTCAGTCAAGAGCAGAGAGCCAATCATAACAGTTGCCGTTTACTGTCAAGTCTTAAAGGACAAGCAGCACCAAAACCGAGCATTTCTGACAGAGGGTCAGAATGAGGGTGGACAATGATCATGTTTTAAAAACGTATGACTGTTCTTAACGTTTTTTTTAAATTTGTTTTTTTTTTTAACATATATCATAACTGAACCTCAAGGAACATATTAAAATAATAATAATAATAAAAAAAATGCATGTCATGACCCGTTTAAGAGTAAACTAATCACACGTTTCTGGCTCTGCCCACAGACCCGCCAACTGGTCCATGATAGAGTAAACTGGTACTACTGTTATTTTGGCTACATACTACATCCACCAAACAACATTCACCATTCAGTTTTTTTATTTGCAAATAGAACTGGATATTTATACACTGTAAATTTTTTCTTGTGGTAACCTAAAAATGTGCTAAATTAACTGGATTAAAAACTTTATTTAATCTAAATTTACCTGATTTTGTAAACCACAGCCTCTCATGGCTTATTGCTTTATTATTCTGCTCTCTTCCCTCATATAGTCCGCAATATATTATTAATATATTTCTTGCCCATAGTACATTTTGTAATACATTTTAACGTTCTTGACATATGGGTTTCTCTGCAGCCTCTGTGTGGCATCCAAATTATCCAGACTAGCACCCGCCTTCCAGTCTTACTGGCTGTCACCAGTCCTTTCAAACCCCAGCAAAAGCCTCCTCCAAGTGTTCTTTTCATAGGGATGGTTAATTCTAATATCAAAACCTGATATTGCCAAGAGCAATGCTCACTTTGATGGCCATAGCCTCTAGAAATCTCCTCTTTGTCGGTCAAGTATCATGCAACCAAGTTAGATTTTAGACAATATCTACATAAAAATAAATAAAATAAAATATATAAAATAAATAGCTGATTCTTTATAATTTGTGTTTTTATTGCTTAATGTTCTTTTGCCAAAAAAAAAAAAAAAAAAAAAATAAAAAAAAACAATGATAAAGTCCTTTGTTTTTGGCTTTAATTATATTGTTATTCTGTTATTGTATACAGTATACTATTATGTGGTTGTCATAACACCTCCAGTTTTCCCACTTCCTTCCTAAACAGTTTCAGTGTTGTTTGTTATCAAACCTACAACTGTGATGTCATCAGAAAATCGATGATGGTGCTCATTTCATGAAGTCTTATAACAGAGTGTACAGTACATGGCTTTACAACAGTTTGCAATAGAGTGTAACTCTTGCCAAAGTGGAAGTCAGATTTAAACTTAAGGCTTTTTTTTTGTTTTTGTTTTTTGAGTCTGCAGTTCGTACAGTGCTGCCTTGTATGAAATTATCACAGTTGTGAGAAAAATAATGGGCTGTTGCCTAACATGACTAGTACATAGTCTGCCTCATTCATGCTGGTTTTGTTATTTCAGGTGGCTCTGTCATACCGTCACCATTTATAGAGACAAGAATGACCTTAATGTTCTTTTCATGTTCTTTTGGCTCATGGGTCTACCTCTCGAGGTGTTGAGTGACTTGCGTCATTCCTGCTGAATTTGGTTGTGATGTGACTATAAATAAGAGCACACAATAGCACAACGAACGTGTGTGCTGCTTGACACAGTATGAATTCACAGTAAAAAACAGGTCAAGAGAGTCTGTCTTAGAACGAACTGTGCCTATTAAGTTTTTTTTTTAATTTTATTTATCTTTTTACTTTTTGGGACTGTTGTTCCACTGTTCATCTTTTGTCAATTTGACCTCAGATCAGTGTAGCGCTTCATAATGCTGTCAAGTCAACAACAGCCTCCTTCTGAGCCAGAAAGAAAGAGAAAAAGGGAAGAAATGGAGAAAGAGACAGACAGGGAGACCAATATGAAGGACAAATGTTCCCTCATTAAAGAAAAATGTCAGCTTGATAACAGCATGATGCTAAAAGCAGATAAATAAAGCCAATCAGTGGTAATTGTTCTGTTGTCAACAAAACTAAAGTACCAGCAATGCATTAGAGGCTTAAATTGGAATGTTTCTTATTTGTAAGTTGAGAAACAAAAAAGCAATAAAATCAAATACATAATTAAAACAAACATTTCGCAATTTTACAGAATTCAAAAGCCTTTTATTAATTTTTGGGCTTATTTCTCAGCTTTTGATTTTTATACTTCAAATATCTTTATTTCCAATTTTTTGTTGCTTGCAATATCAGTGTAACGGGAGCCAGCTGGTACGTGTAAACCTCACTCCCCTGGCCTCAAGAGGCGCACTAGTGACTGACGCTAGAGGCTGTAGCATTAAGCCTTCTCATTAGCTTGCCCACCTCACACGTCCCGCCTCCCATGCCGGCTAACACCAGTTCGAATCCTGCCCGGAGCAGGTTGAGCAAGACTGATTACATCAGTACTATCTGATTTATTACTGTAATTATTATTATCATTAATCACAAAAGTATTTAGACACAAAAGCCACACTTAAAAATGTAATAATGTCATTGCATTAAATAACAAAGTACAAATAAGTGCCATTTATTTGAAAGCAATAAAGCACATTCTCACTTTTCAAAATATTTTTTTTAGGTTTTAAATAGTAAAACAACAGATATACTATTCAAATAAGATTAAACGTTTTTTGACACTTTCAGGTTGTTGGAACACCTGTTAGGAAACCTGTGTGAAATTGAGGGGAACTGACTTCATACATCCTCTAATGTACATGTCCTTGGGATCAGTTGGGTAAAAGTATTTACAAGAATTGCTAAGAAAAGTTAAATTAGTTCTGCTCAAAGGTCTAAAATAATTTATTTGCAGATGCTAATGGGTTTGAGATTTATGCAATGCAATTCTTGCATTTTTAAATGTGGCTTAAAGTAAGTGTTGAGATACTTCTTGGGGCCATTGTATGTTATTGTTAGAATATATATAACCACTCCAACCTCAGCTTGTGCCTATATTTAAATGAACAATAGCTGAGAGTAAAATGAGAGATTTAAAATAAACACTAACTCAGAACCAATAGTTCACTCCACCTTCCTGTCCGACAGATTTGTAAGGACTTCCTGGTCTTCAGCTAATGTATTCGGGAATAGAGGTCACAAATTTGCTTCAGTTATATGGGACAATGGGGTGGAAAACACAAGGAAATTTCTTTGAAATTTTCCCTCCACATAGTATATTGTTCCTTCATTTGTGTCTGCAAGCTTCAGTGTGACTCAACCCCCACCATCTTCACTGTATAGCCCAGAGTTATGATTAACTTATGCGTGGAGTTGAGTGTAGGATGTCACCTTAAACATCAGCAATGACTAAAGCCAGCAGTATTTACAGCAAATAGTCGAGATCAGTCTGATGACAATGTTGTTAATTTAATCAACACATCCTTGGTTAACTTTACCACAAGAGGGAAATGTTCCCTTACTGTAAGAGTGCCGCCCAGTACCCATTTAGAACTAGGAGTGTGGGCTAGTGGTGTGAGCTCACTGTCTAGCAATTTACAGGCCTCCACAGTCTGGGCTTTCCCTTATGTATTTACTATGGCATTACAATAGAAATACTAAAATAGTAACAGTATTTTGTTAGGGGAGTAAGAGAATCATTTCTACAACTTATTTCCAAATCAAATTGAAAATATGTTTAGATTACCACTTGCATAGTTTGTTTAATAGAGACCATTCTATGAAAAAGATTCTTCAATGTTTCTGAGGTTGACTTCATTGTCTTTATGTTTGCGGTCAAAGAGATGCCAATGATGTATATGTAAAAGTAATAATAAGTCACTTCAAGGTTTCTGCCCCCCTTTCAAATTATTTTACTGTAATATTGTATGTTATTCTAAACTAATAAATATCCACTTGATAGCCATTTTTAAAGCTTTTATATCCAAATACTGTGTTTTATCCAACATCATAGGCACAAAAACTATGTACGCTATGTATGCAACGCATAGGGGTGCTACACAATGGGGGCGCCAACAGGGCCATTTCTAAAATGATCAAGGGTAACCCCCCCATCACTCCCCAAACCCTGCCAGACCCCACACCCTTCACACTGGAAGGCAAAAACAATCAAGGGGACCCCTGCCACCCCCATCAACCCCCCACCCTTGGGCGCCAACTTTGATGTCCTTCTACACCAGTGACTGCATCGCCAAGGACCCCTCTGTCAAACTCCTTAAGTTTGCAGACGACACCACTGTCATCGGCCTCATCCGAGATGATGATGAGTCTGCATACAGAAGGGAGGTTGAACAGCTGGCTGTCTGGTGCTGTCAAAACAACCTTGAGCTGAACATGCTCAAAACGGTGGAGATCATTGTGGACTTTAGGAGGAACACCCCAACACTGATCCCCCCCTCTCACCATTCTAAACAGCACTGTGGCAGCAGTGGAGTCATTCAGGTTTCTTGGGCACTACCATCTCACATGACCTGAAGTGGGAGACCCACATTGACTGCACTGTGAAAAAGGCCCAGCAAAGGTTGTTCTTCCTTCGCCAGCTGAGGAAATTCAACCTGCCACAGGCGCTGCTGATACAGTTCTACTCAGCAGTCATTGAGTCTGTCCTCTGCACTTCAATAACTGTCTGATTTGGTTCAGTTTTTTTCCCTCAGGCTATCCATCTCAATGGAGATTATATTAAATTAAATTGCCCCATTGAGCAATAACTATGTGCAATACACAGTTTAGCCTTTTTTATATTTATCCAACACATCCAACCTCTTCTGCCATTTCATTCCTCTAAAAAAAAAAAAATGTATTAAAATTTGTATTTGCACTGTACATAACAGATTGTATTAGATTTGCACTACCCATGTATATGTGTGTATGTGTGTATGTGTGTGTCTGTACGTATGTGTATAATTAGTTTTATTTTGTATTTCTTATTATTATCTATGTCTTGCTGCTGTTTTTGTATTGTTTTTGTATTGTTGTACACTGGAAGCTCCTGTCACCAAGACAAATTCCTTGTATGTGTAAGCATACTTGGCAATAAAGCTGATTCTGATTCTGATTCTGACATACACCCCCGTAAATGGACAGCAAAATCACATGGTAAGAAAATACAATAAAACATATCAAATTACACAACTGGCAGGAAACTCTTTGTGAAAACTCATTGCATCCATGTGTTTAGAACTTTGGTCTCTCAGACCCCAAGTATATGTAACATTTTATGGAGGACATGTGATGAATGTTATCATTCATAATCAGTTCCCAAAAGATTAGGACAACTTATTAGGTAGCATACTAACAATTTGATGTTAAGGATGTTTTTTCAAATGATAAAAAGATCTTGGGGTCTCTCAGACTCCAAACAGAACATGAGGATTGAAAAGGATCTCCCATAGCATCAGAGTTCATTTTGCTTTTAATCCTTAAAAAATTAGTGATTTCTCATAAGCGTTACAGTGAAACCGCCATTTTCCTCACCTCTAATCACAATCGTGACGGATATTGTAGACACCTCCAAAGTGTTTTCATTCACTTTTAAAGGGCAGCATATTAAGGGGGAGGGTGGACGAGCAGATGAATCAGTGTGGAGCGCCGAAGCATCTCAGCGCCATCACTACACAGCAGAGGTAAACAAACCCCTGCAGAGGCGTGGAGTGGGTGAGATGAGTGGGCCACATGGTCACCATGGACACCAGTCTTCACTCTACAAAGCTTTGCTGAAAAAAAAAAAAAAAAAACACACCTCTGGCTGGCTGTGTATTCTGGAAAACCTGAATGGTCTCTTGGTAGCAGTTAATTATGTGTGTTTCTGCATGTGTGTAAGCGTATAGTGTGGAGTTAGTCTTTTTATGAGGCTCACTGAGAAACATGCCAGGCATTGGGTTGTTAGAGGTGACTAAGAACCCCCATTAACCTGTGTAAGGGTTTACTGTATGTGGGGTATGTGGGTAGAGGAAGTGGAACCACTCTTACATGTATCATGTTACCTGAGGATGATAAAACAGCTATTTTCTTTCAGCTGCTATAAAATAAAATAAACTACACGGTTCCTATAGTAATATATATTTCTTATATACAATAATTACTCAGCCGAAGTATTACTTTCGACAAGGATTGTCATAAAATATTGATACATTGATTATTGATCAGCACTGTTATTTCTCAATATGTTTTTGAGGCATCCATTTAAATTAGTAGCCTAATTTTGGTGCTTTCCTATTCATCCGTTTAATGTAGTCTGGTGTAATAGCTTTGGGAGACCACAATGTTTACTGTTCTTAATACTAAGTTATCATCAACTCTGTCACCCATATATTGTTGTGGACAACGTTATGTTATGGCAGATAAACAAATTGGAGAGTTTTGGGAAAAGGGCAAAAGAAGCATAGTTTGGAGTCATTTCAGATTCTAATTGATGGAGCTGGCTAATATCCCATATGAACAGATATCATGGCGAGTGACAACAAAAAGGTAAAAGCAAAAGGTTTTAACCCTAGGAAAAAACTATCAATTGATTCTCCACAGGACAAGCAGTTTATAGTCGGCAATTTGCAGCTGCTTAACGTGGTCCATTTTTCCAAAACATGTTAGAGGACATGAAACCAGAGCTATTAACATTGCGTTGAGAGAATATGTTTGAAGAGACAAAGACTATTTTGCAAAAACGAGTAGCCCTACTTATATCTGAAAAAAACTGTTGATATATGCATCGATCCCAAGTCTACTATCCACGCTCAAAAAGATTCATGTCTGAACACGAAATGTAAAAAATTTATTCAAACAATTTTCCCCCCACTTTTTCCCCACATGAAAGTTCAATAAATAACAATTGTTCATCAAATATAAATAATACTATTTTTAATATAACTCTTTAATAAATACTCAATACAAAATGCAAAAAAAAAAAAAAAAGAAACAGTTTTACATAAAAGTGCAAAAGTCAGCCAACTTTCACAGTAACTCCCCAGTGCAACAAACTTCATCAGTGTGCTCCACTACTGCACTGATAAACTCAATCATCCACAAGTTGTCCTTCCAGTCTGGTCTTTGAGTCTGTGTCTCCACCATAAGACCTCCTGAACCCCATGATACAGGTTATGATTCATTCAAAAAGCAGAACTTAACAGCAGAACTTAACCAAAAACCAGAGCAACGTGTTTTTCAGTTGTTCCGTAGTGAATACTTTATTTTCAAATGCTGGTAACCGGTAGTAACCGGTTAATTTTGTTCTGATAATTTTTCTATGAAACTAAAGGCCAAAAGGTTTATCACAGTACATTTTTGGAGCTACACCACTTCATGTTGCCCGAAAAAATGAAACGTGCTTTGATACTGAAGGAAATTGCTCCATCACACATTTCTTTGCCTAATTGCCCGTTGTGGATGTCACATTCTCTGAATGAAGACCTTTTAACAATGATATATAATTACTACATATACATGCACAGCTAATCTAGGTACAAGGAAAACTTTATTAGAAGTAAAAAGTACCTTTCTCAGTTGTTTCCAAGTCTTCACTGTATTATTGTTAGATATGATGCATTAATACAGATTTGATGCTGCCGGGTTTTGACTCAGAAGCAGATCTGTAAATAAAATGATCCTTAACTGATAATTAACTGCTTGTTATGATTTCTATGCCGATAAATCCACCACATAGGAAAACATTTTTTCTGCTAATTTTCGCTTATTTTGGTGAGGCAACTGGCTTATTTTGGGCTTGTTTTTCCAGACCATGTTGCTGCAACACAACTAGGTATTTCACCCACCCCTTAGAGTAGATTACTGTCATTTGTAAAAGACTGTTATTAACCGTTCATTTATTTAGTTCTAATCAGTTTTTGCTTAGAACGAACCAAAATGAAAAACATTTCGTTTTTAGTCCCTGGTCACATCACACAAATGCTGTGTTCGTCTGTGACACATTCCATTGTTTCTGTCCCTAGAGTCTTCCATGCTACAGGCATGGATAGTTTAGCCCACATGTTGAGTGATGAGTTCCTGGTAGACGGTTGACTTTAGGAAACGAGGGTAACAATCTTTCTCCATGAGGGTGTAAATTTTGCTCTGGGCCAGGTTGAAGGAGGAGAGGGTGGGTTGCTCCATACTCTTCAGGGTGATACTTCTAGTTTCATGATCCAGATTAACCTGACAATAGAGGGAGAAAAATAATTTTCATGAGTGTTTTTCCCCCCTTAACTTAAATAGATTTATAGACTTAAATACATATATACTCCATATACTGTGTGTGTGTGTGTGTGTGTGTGTGTGTGTGTGAGTGTGTGTGTGTGTTTATATATATATTTCAAATACTTCAGTTTATTTCTCTATAACTTGTTAAATATGTGGAGTACAAATTGTTACAATGCCACTACAGATTTTGAAATGATACTGTATACTGTAAATTTGTCTTGACGTGTATTTGTTCAACTATTTTATGCTGTCCAGTGTTTGAAGCAAAAGATCAGCCTTTTGTGCTCAGCATGGGTATTTGCACTGCCTTCTCTATTTATATTCTTTGTCGTTAGATATTTACCTCTCTCGGTGCATCACAGCAGATGAATTCCTCATAGATTTTCTTGGCCTTGGGACACAGCTTGGAGGAATTCTTTGTGTTCTTGAAGTCCTCACAGGCCAGATAGAAAGCGATGTTTTCTTCACTGTACTCAGATGACAGAAACGCTCTGAAAGCACACAGTCCCTCTAGAAAGAAAGATGAACAAACCAATAGATGACTTCCGTAGCCTCTATCCTACAGCCTAGACAAGAATGTTTGATGCCTATATATTTACTGCTGCTGACATAAATTCACCTTTGTGAGCCAGGAGTTCATAGAAAGACTGGCTCCATTTTTTCCTGTTCTCTAAAGTTAGTTTGTCAGCTTTTTGAGAGTGGCCCATGATATTAAGCTCTTGCTTCAGGAGAAAACTTCCAAACCGAGCCTTTAGCTCCTTTGCCCTGTGAAGAACAAAATTGTCCATCATTTCATTGGAAAAAAACACTTAAATTTACCAACATGAATTGTGTGAAATATTATCATTTAATACAATGAAATCAAATTCAAATGCTCAAGACACTTAATCTAGTGTCTAGTTTGAGAAATAAATCTGACAGCCACAATAGCGATATTTTAGAGTAGTTTTCCCACTATCTAAATAAATCAATAAATAAAGTAACTTTTTAACAGATGGGAAACATACCTTTCCAGACAGGTGATTGGCAGATGCTCTAATGCTCGGCACATGTTAACAGGTCCAGAGATATCCCAGAGTGCTCCACTAGTGGTTGTCTAACAGTTAATATTGTCTGAGACTTTTGAATCTGTCTGAACGTCAGCAGCACTGGGCTATTTATACAGTTTCCCCCTCACTGACATTACTTTCCTCAGCCAATCAAACACAAGCTGTGGAGGTAGGGGGAGTTTCTGCCCTTCAAGCAGCCTTTATTCTTCAATGAATCATTTCCAGAAAGCACTGGCCCAAAGACTCACTTTTCCCTCCCAATGCTCAATTGTCTTTATTTGTTACCTGCATCATCTAGAAATAATACAATACCTTATTTTCCTTATTTTGGATTTTAGTGTTGGATTTTTGGATGCCATTGTGAGAAATCACTTTACAATCATTTCTTTTTATTGTTTTGCATGCTTTATCAGTCAGCTATGTACTGATACAACCGAATGTGTAAAACAGATCACATGGGTGAATCTCATGAAACTGGTCAAGAGCACCCTTTAAGAAAGAAATATGAAACTGCATTTTGCCTTTACAATATATTTTTTTTTTGCATTACAAAATTGTTTTCATTAAGACAGGAGAAAGCCTGTCTTCATGCTTTTTTACCCCCCTGATGTCAGTAATCGCTCGCTGTGTGGAGGCCAGAAAACAGGAAAGAGAGATTAATAATCTTTGGGAAATGGGGGAAATGTCATGAGAAGTCAGGGGAACTAGACGAAAAAGGAGATAAATCTGTGCAGGTGATAAACAGGTGCTAATTATGAATTCATTTGACTATTCTGCCCTATACAGGCAAGATTGTCCAGCCAAATGTGAATTTTAAAATGCACAACAACCATGAGCTACAGTTTATCCAATTTTCATGAGAGCGCTAATTTTAAATGCAATTTTCATGCTAGCACAAAGCACAAGTGGCCGTGGGTGGAGACTGGGAGTGTTTGCACTATCTGTGGGTGTATGTGCGCAAACTGTGGGTGTATTGTATGTTAATGAAGTAGTGCAAAGCGCAATTTGCTATTTTCCTGATAAATAAGTCATTGCGCTAAGATGTTTCAGCAGCGCCTCTATTCTAAACGCAAAATTTAAACTCAATTCCTGCAATTGCAGTTTGGATATTCCACCAGCAGGTGGTAATAAAAGTTAATGTCCAAACTCTGAGAATATTGAAGAACATCAGATTATGTCCCTGACAATTGCCGGTTTATGAAACAAAAGTTTATTAGATTTGTGTTAATATCATGGTTTATTTTTCAATTATTATTATTATTATTATTATTATTATTATTATTATTATTATTATGTATATTTATAATTGTATTAATGATCTAATTTATTTTGGTATTTTTCGACCTGTTATCGTAGAGTGATTTTTAAATCACTGCTAAAGGTGCCGTTGCAAGATGTTAAATGTTTGGATTTGGTATGATTATTTTGATAATTTTTTCGTTTCATTTGAGGTGTAATTTAAATTTAGAAATATTTTTGGTTATATTTTTTCGTGTTTTAATGCATAAATGAATTTTTTTAATCAAAATTGATCAATAGAAGTGAAGTGTTAAAGACGCTGACTACCACCACTGGAGTCGCGAGTTCGAATCCAGGGCGTGCTGAGTGACTCCAGCCAGGATTCCTAAGCAACTTAATTGGCCCGGTTGCTAGGGTAGGTAGAGTTATGTTGGGTTAACCTTCTCGTGGTCACTATAATGTGGTTCTTGCTTTCGGTGGGGCGCGTGGTGAGTTGTTCGTGGATGTCACGGAGAATAGCGTGGGCCTCCATGCGCGCTATGTCTCCGCGGTAGCGTGCTCAACAAGCCACGTGACAAGATGCGTGGATTGACGATCTCAGACACTGGACAACTGAGATTCATCCTCCGCCACCTGGATTGAGGCGAGTCACTACACCACCATGAGGACTTAGAGCGCATTGGGAATTGAGTATTCCAAATTGGGGAGAAAAGGGGAGAAAAAAAAAGTGAAGTATGTGCCAATACAATCACTTTTAACACTAGTCATGATTTGTGTGTCAGTAGATGAAAATGATTAATAATACTTACATTCTCTATAATTTAATGGAGCGGAGTGTACATCCAAATTCTGACGAGAATCACATTTTCCATGCGTATAAAAGGAGCGTTTCACTCTCATAGAAATATGCCTGACATTCAACAACGACGCAGATAATGCACAAAAGAATGCTTACTGTAAGTCCATTTTTCTATTCTTCTAATTCATTGCATACAGTCCATTTACACTACCAACTTCTTATGACTGTGCTGTCTTTGATTTTTTCACTGGTACTTGACATGGAATGGACTAAATAATAGGACACAGATGGAGCAATAACCGGAAGAACCTCAGAATTAAATTGCACTTGGCCCAGTCCATTAGCGCTCTGCTCGTGCAATTTCACCAAACCCACTTGTGCCTAGACTTAGTGCATGCTTGCACGAAAATATCAAAACTTCATGGCTATGCCCACTGACTTTGCGTGCATAGCTTATGGCATTGCACTCTTAAAATAGGGCCCTTTGGGGTAAATTAGTGCATCCTGGGAAATTAGGATTCCTTCCATCTTGATCCATAAAACAAAAGTTAATTTCTTAAATAAATCTTTCTGGAAATACCTAAAAAGTTGTGTTTATGATGGGTATCGTAAAATGAAATGTATGATTCTAAAACTACACTTAAAGCAGTTATGTGTATTGCTTTGAATTTTATTTCACTTTAATATACTGTAAATTACAATTCTGCATCCTTTTCACAACTTTAATTCAAATTTAAATTCAGGAATTACACTGATTGTAAAAGGCACTCTCAATTCTATTCTGAATGGTACACAGTCCTGTTTGAAGCAAAGCAAAAGAAACAACCTCAAATAATTTTTATGGTCTTTTGAATTCAGTGTAAAACCAAAGACTAAATTGTTTGTCCAACAAAGAAGAAATACTTCCAGCTTTCTTTTGATAAGCAATGAGAATTATAATATCAGCAATAACATGTTTTGTTTAGCTGTAGTATTGACTTATCAGTGAAAAGACTGGGATTTGATTCCAGCAACTGTGAACTTTATTACATTAATTTGGTGGACAAATATGTTATGGTCTGTTTACATGCTCAATCAAGGGTCAGTGTTTTTGGGGACAGAGTGTTACAGCATGTGTCTCTGTGCCATGTCTTAATGACACTTTTCATCTGTCTATCTACTGTCACTTTAGTCTGAATGAAAACATGTTTACTTTGCTAGTGCCCTGGCAGAAAATAATATACACCCTTCAAAGTCATGATGAAAAATATTGTGGAAAAGAATTTGAATTTTGTAAAAGCATTTTATATTTATGATAAATAAAAACCATTAGATAGCATTATATATATATATAGATAGCATATATACACTGGCGGCCAAAAGTTTGGAATAATGTACAGATTTTGCTGCTTTGGTAGGAAATTGATACTTTAATTCACCAAAGTAGCATTCAACTGATCACAGAGTATAGTCAGGACATTACTGATGTAAAAAACAGCACCATCACTATTTGAAGAAAAAAAAATCTAGACAGGCCCCATTTCCAGCAGCCATCACTCCAACACCTTATCCTTGAGTAATCATGCTCGTTAAATGAAGCTTAACATTGTCTTTGAGTTTCCGCAGTATGCAATAGACTGGCATGTCTAAGGTCAATATTAGCTTTTTCTAGAAACTCATCAGTCAGTCATTGTTTTGACAAATGAAGGCTATACAATGCTTGAAATTGCCAAAAAAAAACCTGAAGATTTCATACAAAGGTGTACAGTACAGTCTTCAAAGACAAAGGACAACTGGCTCTAACAAGGACAGAAAGAGATGTGGAAGGCCCAGATACAACTAAACAATAGGATAAGTACATCAGAGTCTCTAGTTTGAGAAATAGACGCCTCACATGTCCTCAGCTGACAGCTTCATTGAATTCTACCCGCTCAACACCAGTTTCATGTACAACAGTAAAGAGAAGACTCAGGGGTGCAGGCCTTATGAGAAGAATTGCAAAGAAAAGCCACTTTTGAAACTGAAAAACAAAAAGATATGGTCAGAGTGGGCAAAGAAACACAGACACTGGACAACAGATAATTGGAAAAGAGTGTTATGGATCTTAACCCATTGAGCTTTTGTGGGATTATCTAGAATGTAAGGTGCGAGAAGTGCCTGACAAGACAGTCACATCTATGGTAAGTGCTACAAGAAGCATGGGGTGAAATGTCACCTGAGTATCTGGACAAACTGACAGCTAAAATGCCAAGGATCTGCAAAGCTGTCATTACTGCATGTGGAGGATTTTTTGATGAGAACTCTTTGAAATAATTTAAGAAGCTCTGATTTTTTTTTTTCAAATTGTAATAGTAATTTTTCACATTATTAATATCCTGACTATACATTGTGATCAGCTGAATGCCACTTTGGTGAATAAAAATACCAATTTCTTTCCGTAAGAGCAAAATCTGTACATTATTCCAAACTTTTGGCCACCAGTGTATATTCTATTCTATATATACTGTATATACAGTACACTGACCGGCCACTTTATTAGGTACACCTGTACATCTACTTATTCATGCGATTATCTAATCAGGCAATCATCTGGCAGCAGTGTAATGTATATAATCATGCTGATATTGGTCAGGAACTTCAGTTAATGTTCACATCAACCATCAGATTGAGGAAAAAAATTGATCTTAGTGATTTAGACCATGGCATGATTGTTGGTGCCTGACAGGCTGGTTTGAGTATTTCTGTAACTGCTGATCTCCTGGGATTTTCACACACAACAGTCTCTAGAGTGTATAGAGAATGGTGCGAAAAACAACAATGAGCGGCAGTTCTGTGGATGAAAACGCCTTGTTGATGACAGAGGACAATGGAGAATGGCCAGACTGGTTCGAGCTGACAGAATGGCTACGGTAACTCAGATAACCCCCTCTGTACAATTTTAGTGAGCAGAATATCATCTCAGAATGAACAACATGTCGAACCTTGAGGCGGATGGGTAACAACAGCAGAAAACCATGTTGGGTTCCACTTCTGTCAGTCAAGAACAGAAAACTGAGGCTGCAGTCCCTTCCATTTGTGGACCTCAGCAGAAATCCAGATTCGTCAGACCAGGCTATGTTTTTCCAATTGTCTACGGTCCAGTTTTGGTGAGCCTGTGCCCACTACAGCCTCATTGTCCTGTTCAAAGCTGATAGTACTGGACCTGGAGGGGTCTTCTGCTGCTGTAGCCCATCCGCCTCAATGTTTGATGTGTTGTATGTTCAGAAATACTTTTCTGCATAGCACTGTTGTTTATTTGGGTTACTGTCACCTTCCTGTTAACAAGCCGTTATCGGCCACAGAACTGCCGCTCGCTGGATGTTTTTTGTTTTTCGCACCATTCTCTTTACATGCTAGAGACTGTTGTGCGTGAAAACCCCAGGAGATCAGCAGTTACAGAAATAATCAAACCAGCCCATCTGGCACCAACAATCATGCCATGGTCTAAATCACTGAGATAAATTTTTTCCCCATTCTATTTCATATTTCTTCTTCATTTTGCATTAAAACTTTTTTGTTTTAGAATTAATCAAATCCCATTGTTCATTTCTAGGTTTAAACAGTATTTTAGACTAAGCTACTGTATGCACCTGCACATTAGAAAATACATTTTACTGATTAAACGATAGGTTCTAATTTACTGACAGACTGATCTCACTGTGAATTTATCAACAGTATACAGTCGAAAGCTCTTGCGCTAAAGTTGATCTGTGCTTACTGAAATTTGAACCAATTCAAATTCAGAGGCCGAAGCTGTAAGTGTCGTTGAAGGTATGGCCACGTGTGATCTCCAGTTTCCTGGTGAAATGTCCACAGAGGACTGCCAAAAAAAGAGTTTTAAAGCTATTGTTTTTAGTTGTAAATTATGTACAGTCAACAGGAATGCATATTTTATTACTCTACCCCAAACCCAAACCCTAAACCTAACCATCAGTGGAGTAAAAACATAATTTTAGAGGGAAAATGCAACCTCTGAATTGTGCTTATCAATTATTAGGTGAATGTCATTACTTCCTGGTTTTAACGTGGCACCAGGATCCATACCTCTGAGGCTGTGGGGTCAATGTCGGGTACTGGAACATTCCGTAGCAACATGTTGACTTCCCATGTAATCATGTTGTTATTGAATACTTCTGGCGGTTGCCACCCGTCTTGTAAAATAAGGGATCGTCCCATCCCTAAAATGAAAGAGTTAAAGGTTTCCATATTTTTCAACTAGAAGGTGGCAACCCTACACATACCACAATTCTAGGTTATTAGTGTGTGTGTCATGCACACAACCAAGTTTTTCTGACTGAACTGCTGTTGCTGGAAAGCTGTATGTCCCTGGGATTTGGCTTCCAGTTGCATTAAACAATGAGAGTAAATAACAGGGAATTGTGAACCACAAAGCCATTCCTAGTTAAAACTTTGCTGGAGCATAGTGCTTCGATGGAAGTTGGGTAATTTGGCTTATATAATTCTGAACAAAATTCTGAACACAATTTGTTGCAGATTTCTAGGTTACATGTTCAGATTATAATATTAGTCTTTGAATAGCTTATCAGTTTTTCAATGAAACTGTTTTGTTATTTGAACTGAAAAGGACATGACACAAGCTGCCACACTAAAAGAGTCTAGATATAAGTGAAAAAGGGTTTTCTTCATGTCTGACTAAACAGATCAATTTGCAGGCCTATAACTGGGTCATATGAATATCAATATAGAATAAAGAATCCTTGTGTGATATTGGTTTTGTATAAGGCATATTATATCTTTATAAGCCTGAGCTTGATCTCTATAAGTAAACCTATCCAAAACCCTTTTCTAAACTAATCATACCATATTAACAATGAAAACATTTGTTTGTGAGGTATAATAAATCCTAAGGTCAGCACAGCCCTAGGTCATGCAGTATCATATATAAAGGAGGGAAAATCAATTTCATTAAATTCAGTCTAATAAAATGTGCCATATGTATGTATGTGCATTATATACAGTATATAGTTTCATGGTTTGTTTTACAATTACTTCTGACTGTTTTTAAAGGTGAAAAGGCATGCATTTATTGTTTCAGTGTGAAATTCTATGCTACTCTACATAATTACTGCTTAGTTAATGTGTAATGTGTTTAAAAACACAGATACTGACAAAACATAGTCTTTGAAACTGTCTTAAGTCATTGTCTTAAGCGTATGTTGACAAAACATGTTATTAAACCCCTACAAATACATTTTGTGTGATGGCACATGCAACATAGTTTCCTTGGGAAAATGTAATCATCCCCCTTGTTTTGATATATATATATATATAAACACACACACATACCGATCAGCCACATTGACGCTGACTACCACCTCTGGAGTCGCGAGTTTGAATCCAGGGCATGCTGAGTGACTCAGAAGTGCTGGTAACTGAGACTTGTCCTCCGCCACCCGGATTGAGGTGAGTAACCACGCCACCATGAGGACCTACTAAGTAGTGGGAATTGGACATTCCAAAGTGGGGAGAAAAGGGGATAAAAAAATAAAATAAAATAAAAATCCACCTGCCTAATATTGTGTAGGCCCCCCTCGTGCCGCCAAAACTGCGCCAACCCGCATCTCAGAATAGCATTCTGAGATGATATTCTTCTCACCACAATTGTACAGAGCGGTTATCTGAGTTACCGTAGACTTTATGAGTTCGAACCTGTCTGGCCATTCTCTGTTGACCTCTCTCATCAACAAGGCGTTTCCATCTGCAGACCTGCCCCTTACACAATATTTTTTATTTTTGGCACCATTTGGACTAAATTCTAGGACTGTTGTGTGTGAAAATCCCAGGAGATCAGCAGTTACAGAAATACCCAAACCAGCCCATCTGGTACCAACAATCATACCACGGTCCAAATCATTGAGATCAAATTTTTTTCCTATTCTGATGGTTGATGTGAACATTAACTGAAGCTCTTGACCTGTATCTGCATGATTTTATGCACTGCACTGCTGCCACACGATTGGCTGATTAGATAATCGCATGGATGATTGTTGGTTCCAGATGGGCTGGTTTGAGTATTTCGGTAACTGCTGATCTCCTGGGATTTTCACACAACAGTCTGTAGAATTTACTCTGAATGGTGCCAAAAACAAAAAACATACAGTGAGTGGCAGTTCTGCAGATGGAAATTGCCTTGTTGATGAGAGAGGTCAACAGAGAATGGCCAAACTGGTTCTAAGTGACAAAGTTTACGGTAACTCAGATAACCGCTCTGTTCAACTGTGGTGAGAAGAATTGCAGAAACAGTATCAACATTTATAAATTATTTACAAAATAACTGATTGAAAAGTAATGATTGATAGAAAAAAAGGGCAAGAGATTCTTAAAGAAATAACAGAGGGATAGATTTTCAGTGAATAACAACTTAAAAGGAATAGTTCACTCAAAAATGAAAATTCTCTCATCATTTACTCACCCTCATGCCATCCCAGATGTGTATGAATTTCTTTCATCTGCTGAACTTGAAGATTTTTTAGAAGAATTTCTCAGCTCTTTGGTCCACACAATATAAATAAATGGGTGCCAAAATTTTTAAGCTCCAAAAATCAAGTCAGCATAAAAGTAATTAATAAGACTCCAGTGGTTACATCAATGTCTTCAGAAGTGATATGATAGGTGTGGGTGAGAAACAGATCAATATTTATGTCCTTTTTAAATATAAATTCTTCTCCCTGCTCAGTCAATCTCCTCTTTAACTTTCACATTCTTCTTCTTGTTATTTTGGTGATTCACATCCTTCATGCATTTCGCCCCCTAAATGGCAGAGAGAAGAATTTCTATCAAAAAATAACTTAAATATTGACCTTTTTCTCACCCACACCAATCATATCACTTCTGAAGTAGATTATGGATTAAAACACTGGAGTGGTATGGATTACTTTTATACTGCCTTTATGTGCTTTTTGGAGCATCAAACTTTTGGCACCCATTCATTCAATTTCCATTGTATGGAACTACAGAGCTGAGATATTCTTCTAAAAATCATAATGTATGATCTGCAGAAGGAAAAAAGGTATGAGGGTGAGTAAATGATAAGAGAATTTTCATTTTTGGGTGAACTATCCCTTTAACTTTTGGTCTGTTCCTCGCACAAAGCAATTGTATGGCTTCAGAAGATTTTAATTATAGCTCACAAGTTGTATGGAATAATTTAATACTAATTTCATCTGTTTTTTTTTTTTTTTTTTGCTCTTTTGTAACTTGTCAGCTGCGGTCACTATGAAATGTGTGAAGATTCTTCAAACATTGAAGAACAACACAGTCTGTGTTGCATTGAAAAAAAAAACACTTTAGAGTAAACGACAATTTTAATTTTGGGGTAAAACTATTCTATTAATGACTCCCTATGTGTTCTAAAAAATATTCTGAATTTGCTAAGGAATTTCTGATGTTTTATTTTTATTTTTTTAGCTTCTGCTCAGCATCTGAAGCTACTCAGGTATGCTGTGATAGTGTGGAAAACACTGATACATCAAAGTTTGGACATCAGATTGGACATCAACTAAAAGTGTCCTTTGTAGTCATTGAGTGAGTTGTTCAGTGAAAAATACTACAGAAATGATTAAAGATTATGATGAACAGGATGTACGTAGGGTATCACGCTGCAATGTTGACATGTGACTGGACCTCTGTTGTGGGGATTGCCCATGCTTCTCATTTGGAAAATGTTGGATTTGCCCAAACTCTGGAAAACTGGAAGGAACCAGATTTATGGGAATACTGCTGTCTTCAAATCATCACAAATTGGTAATAGTCCCAGAAACTGTTATCCAAAACAAATTTACCCTCAAACTTTTCCTCAAGTCAGTCTGAAGAGATTTTTGAAATGTTTAATAGTTCAAGGGTTCTTGTTGATAAAATAAGAATATGAATTTGTGTTGGTGGATTAACAGAAACAGATACAGTAGATCAGTCAAATCAATCAAATAATGATTACAACAACTTTAAATTACTTCAGATGTTTGTTATTTTACTCCTAATTACTCCTAATTACTACTAATCTGATTAAAAAATTATGTACATGGCAATCAGAAAACAGAGTAGCTCTGATTCTATATATTATGTTGCTGTTTTTGGCCATTATAAATGTCCAGAACCTTGGTTCACTAGAATACATGTAAATCTGGTTTGTCCCTTAGCAGAGATGGATGACAGTAGCTTATTCACTGGGGTAAATTACAAGACAGTTGCCAGTTATGCATCTGTTTAATTTAGTAACTTAATAAAAAACTCAACTTGTCACCTGCAGTGTTGGCATGGAAACATTGTAGTGTTCTTAAAAATCTTGGGTGTGTATCATGAAATGATGGGATTCTATGCAATACGATGAGAAGATTGACAGGAAAATACATTATAATATATAATTTCCTCTGCTCATTTTCAGCAGTCTACTGAATGGCACCTCAACAAACACCAGAGGCAATGTATCAGTCCAGTAAATCCGATGACAATGGGGCATCAATGAGTTTATGCAAGAATTATCCTTGAACGCCACATGAGGTTTGCTCTGTTGGCAGTATCTGTTAGCAATTAGCAAAAATAAAAGTTGACATGCTTTTTGTGCCTTTAGAGAGAATGTTTTAGATTTTTTGTTGCCTTCAGGAGCTGATATAAAATATATACTGTATAAATAAATATGTCCAGAGCATATTCTCAGTATGGCTAGATCCATTTTATGACTATACAGAATGCAATCTGCATTCTAAGCCATCTAATAGGTTTTCAGTGAAGAGCAGTTGGGGTCTTACACACAGAACACTGATCTGAATTGAATAGGTCAATTTGACCCCGGTATTCTGCACTCTCTGTGGTAGCGGTACCTGGAAAGATAACAGGTCAACAAATGAAAATGGCCTTAGCACTGGATGTTTTCATACAAAACACTTAATTGGGAACATTGTAAAAACTGTGACAGTTGAGTGCTGATATGTCTTTAAATGGTAGGATTGGCTTCAATATACAGATAAAGGTTCAGCTAGTTAACTTCTTTATTAGAAAGAAGAACAAAGTGTCACGTACTGTATTTGCATAGCTACTATATAACAACAACTGAACATGTGACTCTACGGTCAGTAAGAGCAAGTGGAGGCAATGGGTTTATCGTTTATGACATCTTTAAGATGTTATCCATATGTTTTTGTTGAGACTGCATCACCAACAGAGAATTGTTAAGGTAAACTGATCACAATCTAGTCAAGTGCAGAAATTTCATGTAATTTAACTCCAGTCATGAACTGGATATGGCCCCTTTAAGACCGGAGTTTTGTGACACCTGCTTTCTGGTACTCTCTCGTGTTAGAGATGGAAGAGCATACGTGGTGCAAGAGAGCTCCCGGTTTTGTTCATCGGTTGAGAATTTTTGGGTACATATCAAATTTCTCACGTGAGTTTCTTTTGTACTGACGGATCTCCCAGCGTGAGTTCTTTAATGCGCACTGTAATTAAAATAAATCTTACCTTAGACTTCACAGCAGATGCACTGGAGGACAGATTATATCACAGCGGGTGCAATGAAGGACAGTTTATATATTATCAGACATATAATGTGGTTTTAAGATGTTTATAATGATTGATATGATAGATAAGATGCAATCGCGAATGCACTTGCCGGCTATGTGCGCTGCCATATTTTTGTTGCAATGTAAGATGGAATTCTGAGTTTGTATTGTCATAGAAGCATACAAAAGGAAGAGCATAGAAGGTTCTAAAAACCTAGCCCTTCCACTCTCCCAGCACCGGAAGTGGTTTTGACCAACAGAATGGGAGAAGGATCAAGTGGACTGACTAGTTTGTGTATTCTTTGACGTCAGAAAACATGGCCGCAGTGCTGCATCTAAACAGTATGCACTGACGGTAACAGCTTTATACTTTTATTTAATGATTGTTTGAAAGTTTGTAACATATAAAAATAAAGATATTGTGATGGTGAAAAGACTATTTGAACAGCTGGTTCATTATGACAACCTCTTCAGTCATTATGACAACCTATTTTGCTGGTAAACAGATCAAACTGGTTTGATTGTACGCGTCTGAGCCCAGCCTAGTGTAATCACACAGGTTTGATCGTACTTTTGAAAGGGTTAAATATGAGTTCAGAATAGTTGTATGTTAAAATTGAGCGTTTGTTATGGACTATTTTTGAAGGATGCATATGGATTGCATGTGTGGAGTTTGACCACTTTCGTGCACATGTGAGAACTGAGTATGTAAATTTAGAATTAATCATATCTCATTTAATGATTTATAGCCCAGAGTGTTTTCCAGTTTAGTGAATAAGTGTAATACGTGTTATAGTTCAGTAGTTCACAAGTTAATGTAATCCTCCAGTGAGGATAGTGTAAATTTATGTGGCTTGCTGTCCCTGGTGGAGGGCTCGAGGCTTGACCTGAACTCGAATATCCCCCCACCCCCGGACTGGATTAATATTGATGGAATAGATAGGAGGAGATTGGGAGGTGGTGGGATGCCGGAAACTCTCAATGCTACGTAGAGGTAAGCAGCTGTTTGTATACTCTTACTCTGGCTGTGTGATTGGTCGGATTAAATGAACTTGCTCCTCCCGAACTTTGTTAATATAACACCATTTCAGTAGTTAATGTAATCCTGCAGTGATGTTGGGCCTCATGTATTCAGATAGAAGACAAAGGCAGGCCAAACAGTCATAAAAACATAACTCAAGCTCCCACCTTCCAAGTCGTAAATTTTACTGATAAAAATCGCGCCAAAATCAAACAAAGGGAGTCCAAAACAGACTACAAATCCATGAAACCTTGCTCACTGGAGGATCGAACTCTCGACTCCTATTGGATGAGGCACACAACAGAACGTCCCTCGAACATGACATTATCAGGAGTTGAAATAATTCTGAAATGCTTAAAGATTTCGCTTCCAGCGACTTAGTTCACCAAATATGGACGTAGCTTTTTGCTGCTCTCAGGTGCAACCTTGTGGCACAAGGAAGTAATGTCCGACTTGAAACTGTAGCCATACAATCTCCATCTCGCTGGACGTGTTGAGATTACTCTGTGTTCAACCAAACACTCTAACGGATCAGAAGGAGACTGCCGAGCAATTCGCATCTTCATCCGTTTGCCTACAGAAGTGAAGAGATTAAAGATTTCTCTTCCATCTTCAATCAAGTTGACATTTCTGAGTTCTCCGCCAGCCCGCCGAGAATCAACAGCCGTACCGCCCGCCGACAATCAACAGCCGTACCGCCCGCTGACAGAGCGAGGAAACGGACTCCCATCATCACATGAGCCTCAAGGAACCGGGTCAAAGTTAAAGGATGGAGGAAAACACATTCTACCTGTGTCCTCATGCAATACAAGTAAGAGGTTTACAGCTGGGCAGAGATAGAATATTATAGTGTGTTATTCTTGTGTTTCAAGGTTTTTGCTTGTACAGTTAACGGACCGCCATGTCCGCTCATTATTAATACTCAGGGTATTAATTATCACGAATTTGTTTTGCTGTATTGTGGTCCAACCAAATTGGATTGTTGTGCAATTTCGCCATCGCGGGTGAGACAGCAACTGAGTTCATCCACTAAATAGTCAAAGTACGCGGGACTGTTTACGAGCTGTCCACCACGTCTCTGAGCGATGAACTAAACAGCTGTTTTCTCTCCCACGATCGCGAAATCAGCTTTAGGGCCGTCACTTCTCTCTCTCTCGTACTAACCACACACACACACACACACGCAGGCACGCAACCCCTCACAAACATTCTGGCACACATTTTGGATCGTAGATAGCTTAAATGCTAAAGCCCACCTTTGTCCCTTAGCTATCGTACAAGCGGATATACGCGGTAACTGGTAGACGCCATCTCCGCCCCCATTCGCGGTTATATTCCCTGGCCGGAAGTCTCTCTTGACATACTCTCCACGAGAGTCACGTCCGCTGTTTTGTGCGCGTCCCTCCTTACACACGCTGTCACACACACACACCCTATGTGTTATAGAATTATTTTTATTTCCATATCTAATCATATCACTGTTTAGTTTGTAGTTGTAAGTCGGAAGTTTATTGACTGCATTGTATTAATTATTAATTGATATTACTGCATAAATAAACTTTGTTTATATTACAAAGAGAAGTGTTTTGGTTTGTTTTGCATACGCCTGTGTCATGCTGACGGGATGTCAGTGCTCAGATTCAAACCTTCATTCATTGTTTTTTTTCCCCGAAAATCTATATTCTTCAGATGTCGATTTTCCTAAGAAAACAATCTAATATTGAGACTGTTTTGATATTTGGTTACTAGTCCCTGATTCCAGGGTGGTGCCCCATCAATGTTAATCCTTATTAATATTCTATTGATTTTTGATAATTGATAATTATCTTTGATTGAATTTGAATGATCAATAAGCTAGTGTTAATTTTAATTAATGTTTCATCGATGTTAACAATTAACGATTATCTTTGATAATTGTTGATTTAAAGGATTAAAAAAGCTAACATTGATTCTCATCAATGTTCTATTGATTTTAATAATTAATAATTATCTTTGATAATTATTAATTATTGCTAATAACCAAATTTGCTCCTAAACGTAGCATACTACATTTACTGGAGTCCCATATGAGGTTTTAATGAGTTAGATCCAATTAATTAATTTAAATATTAATTAATAACTACAGAAATAATTATTAATTATTTCTGATAGTAACACTGATCTAAACAACCAGTAAAGCCCTACATAATAATTGGTGCCCCGTGTGAGGCATCCTACGTGCCAGTTCTGTCACAGTGTGTATGCATAAGAATCCAAAGTAATAATTTGAATCATTACTTCAAAGTTTGGTTCTGTTTGACAATTTACTTCTCAAAACTTGCCAAACATAAGCCAGTGTGGTGTGAATGTGCTCTTAAAAGTGAATTAGGGGTTGGTAAATTTACTATAGTCTGCTTAAAACCTGCTGTTGTTGTTATTTAACTCCTAACACTTTCATCTAAATGTTACAGAGAGGTGCCAAGTCACTACGTTGACATCCACCAAAGAGAGAACACAGTGAAATTTGCACATTACATAACAGTAGACCGTAAGCCACAGGTCGAAGAGTCTCAACTGTGCTTTCGTGTTAGCATTATATCAACTGTAAAACAACAAGCTGTCAGAGCCACTATCACAAGAATTTTTACGGCCCCAGTAAAATGAGTCACCAATCGCCCTGCGTGACTGGAGCTGAAGCTCCACTGAGGTTAGTCGACCCAGCACTGCAAGATGTAGTTGCTGCTGTCCTTTGTCTCTCCATAGAGGAGAGGGATAACCTTAACGGCTACAATATTAGTCGTTGTGATGAAGCATTGCAGGAACTAGTAGATTATGTCAACAACCCGGTTGGGAAGCCAATGCGCAAAATCCTGGACCTAGTGGACCAAATGTTCCTTCTTCATCACCGCAAAACCCAACTGCAAACTGCCGAGCACCAGGCCCAGCTCGCCCAGCTGCAGAGCAGCTATCAAGCGGTATAGAGGGAAAATCTCAGCCTGCACCAAGAAATTAGGTGCACTCAAGCTGAGAAAGTCCAGGCACAGGAAGATAATGCCTGGATGCAGGAGGAAAACGAAACCCTGCGCAGGCAGCTTCAAGCTGCCCAGCTAAAAGTAGAGTCAGATCAGGTAAGTGCAGCTGAAACACACAGCACAACATCTGACATAGAAGAGGGCCGCCTTTTTAGCGCTACGCATAGAAATGTGCCCCTGAGAAACCCAGGCACACACGCTAGGAGCCGAGCTGCCCCTAGTGGTACAGTCTCTGACTTCGTACTCCAAGACACCTTTCAAAATCCTCCAGCGGCCCGCTGGTTGGATGCAGGTGCCCCTCCTTACAGTTGCCCTCCTCAGTCAGTTTTCAGTCACGCCACCTTGCGTTTCAAACCGACTGATTCCACACCATGAAGGGGGGACAATTATTTTCAAGCCCAGAGTGGTGTAAGTGGCTCGAAGATCCCATTAGCCAGGAAGCCGTACGCAACCCGGGGTCTACACCCATGCGTCGACTGGACTCCTTCCCCACCACGAAGGGAGGGCAGTCGTCCTCATCGCTATAGCGATCCGAGTGACTATGATGTTTCGGATGACTCGGACAACCCGTGGTCATACCGACACCAATGCTTGCGCATCCGACAACTTGAGTCCCTCGCAGGGGACATAGAACGCTTTGACCCAAGTAATCGAGATTCAAACATCGACAATTATCTTAGGGAAATTGAGCACTGCCTGATTGACTTGCCTAATGCTTTGTCGCGTGAAAAACTCAAGCTTATATGGAAGACCACAGTAAGGAGTGTCCATGCGTTCATGGAAACGCTACCGACTGGTACACGAAACCGCTACTCAGCTCTGTGTAAAGCCCTACGCGAGGAGTATTCGCTGTATATCGACGAAGCATTCACTACCATAGCTGTTTTTGCCATCACCCAGAAGAGGCATGAGCCTCCGCGTGAGTATTATAGACACCTGAGAACCTTCCAAGGAAGTAATGCACCAGGTCTGGAGGAGGAACGAGCTTTCAAGTCTCTTTTCCTTCACAACCTCCACGAGTGCGTGCGATATGACGTCACGATGCACTGCAGAATGGGCAACCCCACCATGCAGGAAATCAGAAGATATGCGCAACTGGCATGGGAGACACGCGTGCGCCCTGCACGAGGGCACGAAGGCGACGCCAAAGCCCTGGGGATCTGAGCCTCAGAATATGCAGACCTAGCGCTTGGAGGCAACAAAATGCCTTGCGTTACAATCTAATATTGAGACTGTTTTAATATTTGGTTACTAGTCCCTGATTCCAGGGTGGTGCCCCATCAATGTTAATCCTTATTAATATTCTATTGATTTTTGATAATTGATAATTATCTTTGATTGAATTTGAATGATCAATAAACTAGTGTTAATTTTAATTAATGTTTCATCGATGTTAACAATTAACGATTATCTTTGATAATTGTTGATTTAAAGGATTAAAAAAGCTAACATTGATTCTCATCAATGTTCTATTGATTTTAATAATTAATAATTATCTTTGATAATTATTAATTATTGCTAATAACCAAACTTGCTCCTAAACGTAGCACACTACATTTACTGGAGTCCCATATGAGGTTTTAATGAGTTAGATACAATTAATTAATTTAAATATTAATTAATAACTACAGAAATAATGATTAATTATTTCTGATAGTAACACTGATCTAAACAACCAGTAAAGCCCTACAGTGAGGATAGTGTAAACATATGTGGCTTGCTGTCCCTGGTGGAGGGCTCGAGGCTCGAGACTTAACCCGAGTTTGAATGCCCCCCAAAAAAGCCAAGAAATGGAACAGCAAGTCGCTGACTTCGTAGCCTTGTGAGGCACGGAAGTGATGTGTTGGAAGGAATAAGAGGAACCGATTGATTTTAACGGCAATATCTCCCCCACCCCAAAATAATTTAACCTGAAATGACATACTGGAAGGGAAGGGGGGCTCTCGCCTAGCCTTGTGTGCCAGATGAGCAGAGGTGCCAAAGAAGACAGAACAAACAGAGCTGCTTGCAGCCTCACACTAGAGTCCGCTTGGGGGATAGGAATCCAATATGTGCAGGATAGGGAGGAATTACAAAATGAAACAGGCTGAAACACTGAAAGACATTTGCGGCCGCATAGAAAATGAGCTCCCATGGAGAGCTGTTGTAATTGCATCTGGAGGGGGGCCGCCCCCCCCGATCGTGCAGGTCTGTCCCAGGAGAAAGGGCTAACCACACGTGTGTAGGGCTCGGCTGCCACTCGAGTGAACAAGCCCACCTTGCAATCGAACGGGGGACCTCACTGCATTCTTAACGGGAAGGACCTCACAGCGGTATGAACGGGAGAGCCCATGATACAAATAAACATGAGTAAGCTCACACAGCATTCGCACAGGAGGACCCCACTGCGATTCCAATGGGAGAGCCCTTGATGTACAGTATGTGTGTGTGGGAGGGCCTTCGCAGCAGTATGGATGGGAGGGCTTCTGGGCTTGCCGGGGTGGACTCTCGCAGCATCTGAATGGGAGGATTCTCCTGCGTTTTGAACAGGACAGCACTTGAATAAATATTTGTGGGAGGGCCCTCTCAGCGGTACAGATGGGAGGGCTTCCGGGCCGGCCGGGGAGGACACTTGCAGCATCCGAACGGGAGGACCCTCACTGTAATTTGAACGGGACAGCCCTTGAATGTATGTAAGTGGGAGGGCCTTCACAGTGGTACGAATGGGAGGGCTTCTGGGCCGGCCAGGGTGGACCCTCACAGCAGCCGAACGGGAAGGCCCCCAAAATATGGACAAGGTAGAGAGAGCGGCCCCTTCCCCCTTTTTTATTTTATTAAGGCAAGGTGCACTTTCTTGATTTGGAGATGGTTTGTACATATGTAACTATTGAATGCATCAGATGACCACTGGCCTAGTGAGTGGATTTGGTGATTGGGCAGGCCTTTGGGCTGCTGTGGTTGAGGTGCTGATATGGAAAGAATGGCTTGGGTATTTTGAGAGCCGGATTTAAATGGGATCCTCTGAAATGGAGATAGTGTGTTAGCAATTGGAAGGGCTGGATGGGAGGTGGCAGATTGAAAATGGCAATAAATGCCCTTGTTAGAGGCAGTGCCAGGGTACATGCTTGCATGTGCATTTACGATATTAACGGGCTGAATCCTCAGGTGCAGGACCACACAGCGTTCAATGGGAGAGCATGCGATTCGTGTGAGACTATTTTAGCTGTATTATAATGAGCTTGCTCGGAGCTGCAAGCGGCTGAATCCGTAGGCATGGGCCTGCATGGCATATGATAGTAGGACACTAGATTCTTGTGGAAGTGATATATGATGCATTTAAGGAAACTCCCTATGCGAAAAGGGCTGAATCCTTGAGCACGGTATCACATGGCGTTAACAGGAAGAGAATGTGTTTTTGTGTGAACAGTTCACGCTGCATATAAGCAACAACTCACTCTGTGATACGAATGGGCTAAGTAGTCAAGTGCGGCGTTCAACGTGAGGGTGTATAGCAGGCGATATTTGACTGAAATTGATTGATGCAGATATGCCGGCTTGTGGCGGACTGTTTAGGGAAGACCTAAAGCGACCCGATTGTCAATCACTAGGTGGTGATGGTTTGTTTAGTATGAGTGGCATAGTATGGGTTACGGAGCCATGTGGGCTGAGATGCATGGTCTGAAAGACATGCCGAGGTTGTGGCACGTGAACAGTTGCAGTGCTTGGACAGTGTGTTTGCGCTGTTTGCGCTGTTTGCCATGTATTTGGGGTTTGCTGTATGGCCCTAAAGATGCCACGGTTGCGGTGCTTAAACAGTGTTTTTGCACTGTTGCAGTGCAGTAGGAGGTTTGGTCACACAGCCCGAAAGATGCCGCAGTTGCGGTGCTTGGACAGCGCGTGTGTTGTTTGCAGTGTTGTGGAAGTCTTTTTTTCTTAAGGGATTTGGGACGAATTTCGCTTACGGAGGCAGCCTCATGCAGGGAACGGTTCCGGAGTAGGAGAGATTAAAATGGTAGAAGGGAGGGGGATAACGTGAAGAGGGGAATGGGTCTGGAGCTGGGTTCTCCAGCGGAGGCAGCCTCACATGTAAATCTGCTCTAGAGGCCCATGGATAGGAAGGGGTAGAGGGATGGATGTTGGCAGAGAGAATAGGTTGCGTGGAAAAACTAAGGCGTCTGGAACATATGAGAGGCAATGTCAGGATACCTGCTTGCATGGGCATTTGTGATATGAATGAGCTGAATCCTGGGACGTGGGACCACACAGCATTCAATGGGAGAGCATATGATTCGTGTGAGAATGTTTATGCTGAATTTTACTGAGCTCGCTTGAAGCTGCGAGCAGCTGGATCGGCAGGTGTGGGCCTGCACATCATTCGATGGTAGGATGAACAGGATGAATCCTCAAGTGCAGACTCATGTGGAGTTGAACAGGAAGAGCCCATGTTTTCATGTGAAAAGTTTACGCTGCAAATGAGCAAGAACTCACTCTGCTGTACGAATGGGTTGAGCATGGCATTTGATGTGAGGGCGTATGGTAGGCTATGTTTGAATGAAATTGATTGATGCGGAGAGCCAGGCTTATGGTGAACTGTTTAGGGAAGACCTGAAACAGCCCTATTGTTGTCAGTTGCTAGGTGGGTGATGGTTCATTTGGTATGAATGGCATAATATGGGTTACGGAGCCATGGAGGCGGAGACGCATGGTCTGAAAGACGTGCTGCAGTTGTGGCACGTGAACGGTGGCGGTGCTTGGATGGTGCGTTTGCACTGTTTGCGGTGAAGTGGGCGGTTTAGTCGCACGGCCCAAAAGACCAGGAAGTTTCGGCACCTGGACAGTACATTTGTGTTGCTTAGGGATGTGTTGAGCCAATAGAAAACATGGTAACATGGCAAACATAATAGCTGCTAGATTAAATGTCGGGAATATGTGTAAGACAGTGTCTAGAAACATGCTTGCTTGTGCATATGAACGACATCATTTAAAGTTGATTTGTCATGAAATTAGAAGGCACCTGAAACTGAGTGCCCAGATGAATACTATAGTCTGATGTTTATTAACTTAAGCATATGGTTTGGAGCTTTGTAGATTGTTTTCCAACGTAATGCGAGTCATTTCATAACTCTATATTATTGGCACAGGGTGACTCATGTCGTTTGACGAGGATGTATGAAACCGTAGGAGTTTGTGCCTGAGAGTTGGATTTAATAGATACTATAAGAGCACCATTTGCAGTAGTGTGGTGAATAAAATGACTTGTTTATATTGATAACTTGTAATAAATTCTACAGAAAAAGTTAAATATTGGAGTATAAAGTTAAACCTGTTACTTTAAACTTGGTGGAGCATAAAATTATGACAGATTATTGAACACTTTTAAAATCATGCAGCAATTAAGTTGTATGTTCAAACTTGTAAATAAAAGTTTGTAATCCAATTGTTTCATGAAAAAGTAGAGAAGACTGTCTGTAAAACAAAATATTAGACTGATTTTACCTGCATGAAGCGTTTGTCCTGACGGGAGGAGGGATAGTCATGTTATAGTGTAGAGCTGAGTGGAAGTTTGTAGCAGCGCTTGCTTCGTGCGTGGTTGCGCAGTGAGGCAAGCCCGAATGCTGAGAGGCGAGATGAGTTTGAGGAATGATTATGAATGAGTTGGACGTGGCTTTGCGAATTCGGCTCCGCAAGAGGCTTTGTAAAACTGCAGTGTGCTGTGTAATGCTGGATTCACATATACTCCGTCAGCGGCATTTGAGCGAGGCGTGAGCGACGCGTTTTCATTTCCGCGCCCATGTTAACAGATGACAGCCATTCCCTATCTGTAACTCATTCGAAGTTGTGTCGATGTAGTGACACTAGGGGTCACCCTTGGGAGCCTGAAACACCTCTGATCTTTGAGAATAGGCCAATGGGAATTGGCAAGTGGAATTTGCATGCCACTCCCCCAGACATACGGGTATAAAAGGAGCTGGCTCACAATCACTCATTCAGATTTTTTCTTCAGAGCCAAGCAGTTGTGTTCAGTGAGCTGAATCCCTCTGCCGTTCCATTCACCTCTAAGGAAGCTGTTGGATTTACAGCGCATTACAACGGTTTCTTCCCCTCATGCACCGGTTGAGTGCAGAGAACACCCCTGGGTGCTTCATCAGTCTTAAAGAGTATATATTCTTGCAATAAAAGAGTATATTTTCTACTAAAAGAGGGGCACTGGCAGAGAGCGTCTTTTTAAAGATGTCTTTCCATCTGTGTTTAATTCCTGGTTGCAGTCGTTACCTCTCCGCTTCTGATGGCCACGATCGCTGTCTCACGTGCTTGGGTGCTGCCCACGTGGAGGCAGTGTTCGTGGACAGGTCATGTCTTCACTGTGAGAACATGACCATGGCAACATTGCGGTCGCAGCTTTCCTTCATCAGAGGGAAAGTCACCCCAGCGGCTCCCCGCCTCGGTCCTTCTACCTATTGGTATGAGGACGCATCAGTTAGCACTGGGGCCAATCTGGGGACCCCAATGGGAGCCGCTCCGCCAGATAACCCCCCACGGACCTTCCATTCCCCAGCATGCTTGTTCACCCCGGTCAAGTTCTGTGATGAGACCGCCGGCTCGTCTCTGGGTGAATTCGCGGTCTCATTTGTGAAGAAGATGAGCTGTCAATCACAGCATCAGAGAGCGGGCTGCTCCAGTCTGATGCTGAGGACTTGACTGGGCTCCCACCTTCGGGTGCGCTCGCCCAGTCGCAGGCCAACGAGGAGCTGGCGGCCATGCTTGCCCAGGCAGCTGCGAGCATCAGGCTGAAGTGGAACCCTCCACCCCACCCTGAACCCTCGCAGCTTAATGATTGGTTCCTGGGCTCGGAGCGCCTCTCACGGCCGCGCCCCGCCCTGGTCCCTTTCTTCCCGGAGGTGCATGAGGAGCTCACGAGGTGGTGGCGGGCACCTTTCACTGCCCGGACCCGATCTCTGAGCTCCTCCGCTTTCACTACCCTCGATGGTGGGGCTGCCAGGGGGTAATCGGCGATTCCCCAGGTGGATAAGGCAGTTGCAGTGCACCTGTGCCCGCAAAATGCCGCCACCTGGTGGAACCATCCGAGACTCCCATCCAGGGCCTGTAGGTTTATGTCGTCACTGGCGACTAAGGCTTATAGTGCCGCTGGACAGGCGTGGACTCTCGGGCAGGCGATGTCCACCCTGGTGGTCCAGGAGCACCACCTATGGCTCAACTTGGTCAAGATGAGGGAGGCTGACAAGGTACAGTTCCTTGATGCCCCCTTCTCCCAGGTTGGCCTATTCAGCGACACCATCGAGAACTTTGTGCAGCAGTTCTTGGCGGTTAAGAAACAGATGGAGGCCATCCAGCATATCCTGTCCCGGCGTGGATCTTGATCCCCCGTCTCATGGCCCGCTGCCAAGAACCCAAGGAAGGCTTCTAAGTGCCCCTGAGACAGGCGACCCAGGGATGTGGAGACCCGCTACAGGCCTGGAGATGGTAAGAAGACCACTCCATCCCCCAGCGGAAGTCCGGGAGGAGAATCTTTTGTTGCCTTTTCTTTTGATTTCACGCACATGCCCGAGGGGCTACGGTACCCACATTTTCAGAAAAAGAGCGGTTTTCTCATTCCCTGGGTCACACACCCGGTGTTTACGGCTGTCGTTATCATGATCGCCAGACTCCGCACATTTATGGCAGGCACGGCACTGCGGAGGCGGGCCCCCCGCCCCTGCACGCCAGCTGCGGCACAAACACACCCACGCCCGGGCGGTTGTGACGGATTACGAGGACGGTTCCCTTCCTCCCCCGTTGCTGACTGGTTCTGTGGTGGGTACTTGGAGCCAGGTAAGTGCTTCGATGTCCCCAGCATGGCCACGAGCTGTGGGTTCGAGCCCCCTCAATGTGGCGCCTCCAGCTCTGCCCTGCCGCGAGGCCCCACCTGCCAGTATGTCCGACACGATTGTCCCCTTGGTCCCCTCACCCGGAGCCTGGAGGCGTGGCTTGCGCTCCCCAACCCGTCACGATGGCTGACCAGGACTGTCCGACTCGGCTATGCGATTCAGTTCACCAGGCACCCGCCCAGGTTCACCTCAGTGAAGGGCGAGAACGCCGCTGCCCTGTGTGCGGAGATCGTGACTCTTCTGCGGAAGGACGCGATAGAGCCTGTCCCTCCAGCTGAGATGAAGAAGGGGTTCTACAGCCCATACTTCATCGTGCCCAAGAAAGGCGGTGGGTTGCGGCCAATCTTGGACCTGCGAGTACTGAACCGGGCCTTGCACAGATTCCCATTCAAGATGCTGACGCAGAAACGCATTTTAGTGAGTGTCCGGCATCAAGATTGGATTGTGGCAGTAGACCTGAATGACACGTACTTCCACGTCTCAGTTTTACCTCGGCACAGGCCCTTTCTGTGGTTCGCCTTTGAGGGCCGGGCATACCAGCGCAAGGGCTCCTTGCCCTGCTAAGGGAAGTGGGCATCCGCATCCTCAACTATCTCGACGACTGGCTGATTCTATCTCACTCTCGAGACTTGTTGTGTGCACACAGGGACTTGGTGCTCAGGCACCTCAGCCAGTTGGGGCTTTGGGTCAACTGGGAAAAGAGCAAGCTCTAACCGGTATAGAGAATCTCTTTTCTCAGGTTGGAGTTAGACTCAGTCTCTATGATGGTGCGCCTCACAAGCGAGCATACTCTGAACTGCCTGAAGTCCTTTCTCCTTAGCCCTGTGGCAGGTGAGTTTGCAGAGAAATCCGATGTTGGCCCAGTACGTGTGCTAATAGGCCTTGTACTGGAGTAGGTGCTCCACATGCGATGGTTGCCTGTATGTAACCCTGTGTGATGTATCTTCCACGAGACGGTTTCCCCATTGATAAATCCGCATCTTCCTTGGACAGAGTCCCCCTCTGCCACCGGTTGCCATGTTTGTAGAGCCCCATCCCCTCTGGGTAGGACCAACCACGGGGATTCTCCACATGCGACACTGCCGACAAGACTTGGTAAGACCATGTGATGTATTTCCACACAATTGCCTCCCCTTTGGGCAGGGTGTGATCTCCGTGGTGTCTTCCCCTTGGGAAAGGACACCCCCTGATGCGGACACTTATGGTCCCAGCTAAACGATTTCCACTCTTTTTTGGGGAGAAAAAAGAAGAGAAGAGGCCACGGCTGGGGCGGCCTGTCACCATTTTGGGCAGTCAACTTGTCCCCGAGGTGCGGGGGACCGTACGACGCTTGTAGGAGACTTGGGGGAGGTTACGTGATGGCCAGGTGTGCTGGCTACAAGGCTCGCAATGGTTTGCCCGTCTCGCACCACCAGTCCACGTAACACAGTTCAGCTAGTTGTGGCATTTCGTATAGGGACCCCTAGTGTCACTACATCGACATAACATCGAGTGAGTGACAGATAGGGAACGTCCTGGTTACTTTCATAACCTCCATTCCCTGATGGAAGGAACGAGACATTGTGTCCCTCCTGCCACAACAATGAATTACCCGCTGAAATGGCTTTGACCATGTCTCGGCTCGTCAGCACAAAACCTGAATAAGTGGTTGCGAGCCAGCTCCTTTTATTCCCGTACGTCCAGGGGAGTGGCATGCAAATTCCACTCGCCAATTCCCATTGGCCTTTTCTCAAAGATCAGAGGTGTTTGGGGCTCCCAAGGGCGACCCCTAGTGTCACTACATCGACACAACGTCTCGTTCCCTCCATCAGGGAATGTAGGTTACGAAAGTAACCAGGACGTTTACACTGCAAGCGTGTGCCGCAAGGTGAAGCATCCCAGAAGCATCTCAGATGCGGCAGTGAACAGTTTCGGTGCCAAACCTATTTTTGCCATGCGGCTCACGCTGAACTTGGTGGCTCTATATGCAGTAGAACACAGGGAAACTAAGTACAGCACCGTGGAAAAGGAGCACCATCAAGTGGGCAGTCCTCACTCTCCGATACTACCTGTTGGGTCGGGCCTTCACCCTCTGTTCCGATCACGCCCCGCTCCAGTGACTCAAATAATCAGGATATTAAAGTAAAAACACAAAAGCATATCAAAATTATTCAAACCTAAGTACTCTACAATTTATAGGTCTGCATCCAAGCAAACTGAAATTTTAAAAAAGAGAATAATGAATAAACTGCTGGACCTTTGCCAGTTTGTAAGTTTCAAAGCATTAACCAATCACGATCAACTTAGCAGATGATAGACATGCACGTGTCTGCTTGCTGTTGTTGCTGAAGAAGAAATTTACTTCAGCTTTGCAAAGCCACAGCGATGGACGACACCAGACTGTTTGTGGAGGTGGAGAAATACGAAGTGTTTTGCAACCCTCAGCATTCATTAAACAAAGATTTGTTAGCCAAGGAAAAGGCTTGGGAGGCAGTTGGTTTGACAGTTTGTGCTGATGGTAAGTCAGTCTACACTGTGTGTCAGTGTGTGCTGTCTTCATGTTGTAAAAATTGTAGATAAACAGAATCGCTGAATGGATCACTCCCTAAACAAGCTGCGCGGCGAGGTAGTAAGACTGACAGGAGTACCTGTGCGGGAGAACCAGATTGAAATGCTGGGGAGAGTTGGAATAATGATTGAATTAAATGTTTAATCTTTTGTTTCCCTCGTGTTCAAATGAAGATGTAATAGAACTTGAGAGTCATGAGACGTACGCGGTGGACCGCTCTGGGTGGAAAGTTTAGATAAGAGAATATATGAGCAGTCATAGGGAGCTGTTTCACATGTATACAGAGCCGAAGCAGCCAGTTTGCGGGAGCAGATTCGCGCAGTCGGACACTCCGGGTGGAAAATGTAGATAGGATAACATATGAACAGTCGTAGGGAGCTGTTTCACATGTATATAGAGCCGAAGCAGCCAGTTTGCGGAAGCAGCTTTACGCAGTCGGCCGCTCTGGGTGGGAAATTTAGATAAGAGAACATATACACAGTCGAAGAGAGCTGTTTCACATGTGTACAATGTCGAAGTAGCCAGTTGCGGAAGCAGCCTCTCGCAAACGGACCACTCCGTGTGGAAAGTTTAGATGAGAACATATGAGCAGTCGTAGAGAGCTGTTTCGCTTGTATACACCGCAAAAGTAGCCGGTTTGCGGCAGCAGCTTCACGCAAATGGACCACTCCGGAGGAAAGTTTAGATGAGAACATATACACAGTCGAAGAGAGCTGTTTCATATGTGTACAGCGTCGAAGCAGCCAGTTGCGGAAGCAGCTTCACGCAATGATCTGCTCTGGCGAATAGAGATTTGGAGGAAAGACAGAGTAAAAGTAGCACTTAAAGTGGTAGCAGTCGATGCTGTGAAACAAATGAGATGCTGTGGCAAACGAGATGATTTAGACGAAAAACTGATGAAGAGTTGCAATCCGATGATCCGAGTCACTTGCATGGGTCTGTTCATGGGAAATGGGTGGGGCCGAATGCTGGAAACTCTCAATGCTATGTAGAGATAAGCAGCTGTATATATGCTCTTACTCTGGCTGTGTGATTGGTCAGATTAAATGAACTTGCTCCTCCCGAATTTTGTTAATAAGACACCATTATGTGAAAATATGTGTAATGACAATTCTGTTGTTGAGACTGTTATGTATGTCCTTGTAAAGCCTGGTTAAAATTGCATGGAGTGCTTTGAGTGATTTAAGCAAGTCCTTAAATGTATAAAATGCTGTGAATGATATAAGCATGTATTAAGGTGTGTAACGAATGAGGCTGGTATCCCTTCAGCTGACCACCAGAGGGAGCCCTCTCCTGAATACTGACACTGTACCGTTTCTTCTATGGTGACTTCCTGTTTGCATCATATAAATAGCCATGCTTTTCCATTGTTACTTTGTGAAGTATTGCCAGTTTCACTGCCTTACCAAGCGTTATTCCCACTGCCTGTTTATTGCCTTCTTGTTATGACCATTGTGCCTGCTTCATTGATTACCGATTCTTGGATTACTGTTTTACTCTGTTTGCCTGGTTGGACTGATTACCTGTTAACGAATACTTTGCCTGCATCAACGATTATATCTCTGCCTTGTGTCTTGGATTTGTTTGCTGTTTGTTAATAAACATCCTGCATATGGATTCTACCTTCGCCTCCATGTCGACTCCCTCACAGAATACTTCGCCACCAATGAATCCAGTGGAAGTTTCTCAGCTCCAGGCTGCATTCGCTTACCAGAGCGAACTTCTCACAAGTTACCAAGAACAACTGAACAACCTAAGAGCTGCAAATGAGAACCTCACCTACTACATCCGCTTTCATCCATCCCCACAAGCTACACCGGTAAGATTTGCTCTTCCTGATAAGTTTGATGGCTCGCCAGAGAACAGTAAGGGATTTTTACGTCAATGTAAAATATATTTCTACAATCAAAAAGAGTCATTCAGCCAGGATTCAAAGAAACGTGCACTTATGATGACAGTACTTACCAGAAAAGCGTTAGACTGGGCCTTAGCTGTTTGGGAGAATGATAGACAACTTCAAACGTCATTAGATTACTTCGCTTTTCAGATCCATGAAGTGTTTGAATACCCAGAGGGAGGTTGTAACACTTCTCAGTTGAAGGAGGAGGCGAGAAGCAAGATTTGCTGGTTCAGGTAGGCGTTTAATTGTGCACCCTGTTGCTTACAGTTCCACACACACTCAACAGTTTCACAAGCAAATAGTTACTTAAAGAGTTATTTTAAGCCACTCTCCTGTGCTCACTGAAATTAGAAACATGTGTTAGACATAATTTAGCTCAGGTGTAAGCGCCCTTACTGCTTTCTCTCTCTCCAGAGAGATGCTTGACCATGCCCCCGCTGCCACATATCCCCACCGCCTGACTCAGGCCGGGGCGGCATCCGGCCTGCCTACCACTCCCTCCCCATTCCTGGAGTGGAAGTCGGCGACAGCCATCTGCGCCCCCGGTCTGTGGACCACCTTGAACTTAAACGGCTGAAGAGCCAGATACCAACAGGTGATCCGCATGTTGGTATCTTTCATGCGGTGGAGTCACTGGAGCGGGGCATGATCGGAACAGAGGGTGAAGGCCCGACCCAACAGGTAGTATCGGAGAGTGAGGACTGCCCACTTGATGGCGCTCCTTTTCCATGGTGCTGTACTTAGTTTCCCTCAACGAGAGCTTACGACTAATGTACAGCACCGGGCGCTCCTCTACCCCCACCACCTGTAAAAGTACAGCCCCCAACCCTCTGTCTGAAGCATCTGTCTGTAAAACAAAAGGGAGAGATAAATCAGGTGAATGTAAAAGTGCCCCCCCCGCAAATTGCGACTTTAACTTGCGTGAATGCCCACTGACACTGCTCCATCCACTGGACCGGGTCTGGAGCTCCCTTTTTAGTGAGATCAGTCAGCGGGCTGGTGACGTCTGAATAATTAGGCACAAACCTTCTATAATAGCCAGCCAGCCCCAGGAACTGTCTCACCCCCTTTTTGGTCTTGGGCCTCGGGCAGGTCATAATCGCCGCTGTCTTGTCAATTTGGGGACGCACCTGCCCGTGGCCCAAGTGGAACCCCAGATACCATACTTCCACCCGCCCAATCGCGCATTTCTTTGGGTTTGCTGTGAGTCCCGCTCGGCGCAGCGATCTCAGAACCACCCTCAGATGTTGCAGGTGCCGCTGCCAATCATTGCTGTAAATGATGATGTCATCTAAATAGGCAGCGGCGTAAGCTGAATGCAGTCTGAGTATTCGGTCCATGAGACGCTGAAACGTAGCTGGGGCTCCAAACAAACCGAATGGAAGTGTCACAAACTGGTGTAATCCAAACGGTGTGGAGAAGGCAGTTTTTTCACGGGAAATTGGTGTCAAGGGGATCTGCCAATAACCCTTTGTCAAATCCAATGTCGAATAAAATCGAGCAGTGCCCAACCGATCGAGCAACTCATCAACGTGAGGCACTGGATATGCATCAAATTTAGACACCGCGTTGACTTTCCTATAATCCACACAGAACCGTACAGACCCGTCGCTCTTAGGCACTAGAACAACTGGGCTGGACCAATCGCTGTGGGATTCTTCTATTACCCCCATATCGAGCATTGCATCCAATTCTTCCTGAACGATTTTCTTCTTGTGTTCGGGTAATCAGTATGGGCGGCTATGTACCATGACCCCCGGCTCGGTCTCGATGTGGTGGTGAATGAGGTTCATACGACCTGGTAGAGGGGAGAACACATCTGCAAAATCCTGTTGCAACCTGGCAACCTCTGTGAGCTGACTCGGTGAGAGGTGGTCTATGCAAGTGACCTCACCTCCGGTCCAAGCTCCACCTTCTCTGGAATTACCGTAGCCAACATCACAGGGACCGCCTCCCTCCACAATTTCAGGAGGTTGAGGTGGTATATTTGACGTGTGCCCCCTCTATCGGTTCGTTTAACTTCATAATCGAGATCTCCCACTCGTCGTGTGACCTCAAAGGGTCCTTGCCACTTGATGAGTAATTTAGAGCTCGATGTGGGAAGTAATACAAGCACTTTATCTCCTGGTGCAAATTCCCTTAGCTGAGTTCCCCTGTCATACAGTCGGCGCTGTCGTTCTTGAGATTGGAGCAAATTCTCCTGTGTTAGTTGTCCCAAAGTATGGAGTTTTGCTCTAAGATCAAGAACCGGGTTTCGTCTCGCGACTGCTCCAAAGGGAAATCCCCCTCAGGGAATTTCCTGAGAAGGGGAGGAGCTGCAGCCTCTCCCCCTCTCTCGTCATTATGACGTGGAGATGTCGAGGATGGCCCCGGCTCTGCCTCCCCTGCCAGAGCATCGCACATTGCATATCTCCCTAATTTCATACAGGACCCATCCGCACAAATTCCCTTTAATAAAACTCTAAAGTCAGGCCAATCAGTCCCCAAAATCAGTGGATGGGTGAGGCGGGAACTAACCGTGGCCTCCACTCTATGCTTTCCCCCCGTAATTTAATCGTCAGGGTCACCACCGGATACTTGTGAATATCCCCATGCACACATTTCACCCTCACCATTTTAGTTGTGACCAAAGCCTCGGGTTGAACCAAGCGTTGGTGGATAGTGGTTTGATTACACCCGGTGTCCACCAACGCTTGGTGAGTACCCCCCTTGACACTTACCGGTATCCGGTACACTCCGGCCCAGTCGGGGGCAGCCTGCGGGAGGTCAGAGACCCGCACCACCGTCCCCAGCTCCATCAGAGGGCACTGATCCCGGAAGTGGTCTGGGTCCCCGCACCTCCAGCAGGCTGGCCCAGGCGCTATGCCCGCACTTGCGTAGGCGGTCGCCCCCCCCTGAGAGGGAGAGTGGCGGGGCATCGGGGTAGGGGAAGGTGTCGCCTCCCACGCTCGGGGAACTGGTCTCGGTGTCTGAAGTGCTCCTCGTCTGCGTGGGGCAGGAACGGGCCCTGGGGAGAGAGCAGAATGAGAGGAGAGAGGGGAGGGGAATGAGACAGGAGGAAGAGAGAGAGAGTAGGAGGGCTCTTCCGCCCTCGGGATCACCGCCATGTGGTCCTCCACAAGCCGGACGGCTTCCTCCAGCGACGCTGGGTGGTGGCACTGGACCCACTCCGCCATCCCCTTTGGCAGTCGATGTATTAGTTGCTCCAGTACCACCTGGTCAATGATCCCATCGATGCCGCAGTCCCCCGCTAGCAACCATCTTCGGCAGGCGTCGCGGAGCCGTTGGGCAAAGGCAAACGGGCGGTCGGAGCTCTCCAGCTTCAGGTTCCAGAAGAGTTGACGATTCTCTTCCGGACTCCGACCAACCCATTGTAGGATGGCTTTCTTCAAATCACCATAAGCTAGGAGGTTCGTCGCCGGCAGTTGTTGAGCCGCGAGCTGGGCTTCTCTGGACAACAGCGGAATAAGTCGGGCCGCCCACTGGCCGAGCGGCCAGCCCCAGATCTCGGCGTGCGTTCAAACAAGTCCAGGAACGCCTCGGGGTCGTCCGCCGTCCTCATCTTCTGTAACGCAGGTGGGAGCAACGGTGTGTGGGTGTCCGGGGTCGTGGCTGAGGACGCCTCCTGGCTGAGGAGGCTCTGGATCGCCTGCCGGTCCTCTGCTTGAGTGCGTAGGAGCTCCACAAACCGGCGATCTTGATCTTGCCGGAGCTCAAGCAGGGTTTGCTGGTGGTTCCGATGTAAGCCAGTGAGGGCTTGGAGGATCTCAACCAACTGGGAGGACTCTACGGGGCGACTTCCGTCCATCTTCAAATTTTCCCAGGTTTCTGCACCAGTGTAACACATCTCAGTGGAAGGAGGAGGCGAGAAGCAAGATTTCCTGGTTCAGGTAGGCATTTAATTGTGCACCCTGTCGCTTACAGTTCCACACACACTCAACAGTTTCACGAGCAAATAGTTACTTAAAGAGTCCCACTTCATTACATCATCAGCATAACAACATATAACACCGTGGCCTTCCTTGCGCCAATCTCTCTCCCCGACTGCTGGCGGTGTGGCTCTTTTAAGTCGCTCTCCTGTGCTCACTGAAATTAGAGACAGGTGTTAGACATAATTTAGCTCAGGTGTAAGCGCCCTTACCACTTTCTCTCTCTCCGGAGAGATGCTTGACCACGCCCCCACTGCCACAGAGGTAAAGATGTCTCTGTTCAGCTGCTTCATGTACTCCAGGGTTCACGTTCTGCAGCTGACTTTGCCATACACTTCAGGACATTAGCAGCCCAAAGCGGATGGAATGAGATTGCACTCAAGACTGTGTTCAGAGAGGGACTGAACTACAACCTGCAGGCTGAACTTGCATGCAAGGGTGAGGATTCAATGCTCACTGAATTCATTTCGTTGGCTGTAAAGATTGATAATTTACTGCGCAATTCACCACGCTCAAGGATTAGCTCCAAGTCACAACCATCAGTCCATAGTCAAGCCCAGGCATGCCCCGAAGCTCCTGAACCGATGCAGATCGCCTATGCTAGAGTTTCTGATGAAGAATTCGATCATCGTCATAAGGAGGGACTGTGTTACTACTGTGGTGAAAGGAGTCATCGAAACTCTGCATGCCCTCACAAAGGCAAGAAATATAAAAACTCTATAACAAATATGAGTACCAAGAATATCTCCTCTCCCATACACCACAGTTTTTCTCTTCCTATCGAACTCTCCTTTGATGTTAAAGTAAAATGTGTTTCTGCACTCATCGACTCAGGGACTGCTGAAAATTTGATTCATCAAGATATTGTACAAGAACTCAATATCCCTACAGTACCGTGCATACCCACCATTAACATCACTGCTGTGAATAATGCACCCATAGGCACAGGCATCACTCACCAAACCGTTCCAGTGACACTACGAGTTGGATTATTTCACACAGAATCAATCTCTCTTTATGTCATCAACTCACCCAAGCATATCCTCATCCTGGGTCATCCATGGCTGGCTATCCACGATCCCATCATATCTTGGAACCAGGGTGAGCTAAAACAATGGTCAGACTATTGTCAGTCAAATTGTCTTCATGTCACTGTCACCATGCCATGTTTAACCACTTGCACTGAGAGTCCTGATATTCTAACCCAAATCAAAATCCCCAAGGAATATTCAGAGTTTTCTGAAGTCTTCAGCAAGATCAAGGCAACACAACTACCACCTCATCGTCCATGGGACTGCGCTATTGAGTTACTGTCCAACATGGCAACCCCCAGGAGCAAAGCCTATCCATTATCAAGACCTGAGACCATGGCCATGAAGACCTACGTCGAGGAGGCACTAGCTTTAGGTTTCATTCGTCCATCCACCTCACCAGCTGCAGCAGGCTTTTTCTTCGTTGAGAAAAAAGATGGAGGGCTTCGTCCATGTATTGACTACCGAGGGCTGAATACAGTAACAATCAAATACAGGTACCCGCTCCCTCTTGTTCCATCTGCCCTTGAACAACTCTGTGAAGCACGCATCTACACTAAGCTTGACTTGAGAAATGCTTGCAATCTAATTCGTATTAGAGAAAGAGACGAGTGGAAAACCACTTTCATCACCGCTAGGGGGCACTATGAATACCAGGTGATGCCTTATGGCCTGGCCAACGCACCAGCTGTGTTCCAATTATTCATTAATGAGATTTTCAGAGACCTCCTCAACAAGTGTGT